>NW_027500051.1:0-86114 GCF_021521415.1 Bidens hawaiensis | reverse complement strand
GATGCATGCTTCATTAGACCTAAAAAATTTTGGGTTTATGGTGGGGTTTTACCATATGGCCGAAAATTTTGGGAGTTTTGGTTACCCCATGGTTTTCCAAGGTTATACTTTACCTGCATGTGGTAATCTTGAAAAACTAAGTCATTTGGATGATTATTTGTGTTGTTTGGACAAAACCCGAAACTTTCGGTTTTGTCAAGTTTGGGCCGAAAGTTTTAGGGAAAGGGGAACCAATTTTGGGTCATTGTGTTATTGCATATTTGGATATGTAATCAATGTTTATAACCTAGCTATGGCCTTGTGTTTGGTTGAATGTTTGTGTTGATTGTTTGTTCATTCAAATGGTTGTTTGTTCATTCAATATGGTTGTAATATTTATTTGGGTTTGTAATCTATTTATTCATTCATTTTGTTTGTAATAATAAGTAGATTAGATGCATTTCTTTTACTAGAGAAAAATGTATTAAGATATATTTTTGTAAAAGAAGATGCAAAGGAAGAGAGCCCAAATAAAATGATGGAGACCATAACACGGGGGTGAACACTTGGAGTATTTGGATCCGGGATCAAGTGGGAGTTCACCGACACAAGCTCATGTCCTTTTGGGTCCCTTAAGAGAGACTTTTGGCACACTTGTCTTCGGTCAACAAGTGTAGTCAACATTAGGAGGCTATGGTTATGAACTTGTGGTTGTGTATGTTTTATGTTTGCATGGTTGTTTTAATTTTGTTTGTGTTATTGCAATATGGTTTGCTAACAACTTAAAATCAACAACTAAGCATAAAATTGGTTCCTTAGAAATCGTTAGGTAATAAAAATTGGTTTTATTAAAGGCTAATGATTTCATAATAAAATGGGTTTTATTAATAGGAACTTTGAAAATGGGTTTTTCAACTAAGTACCATACATTTGAATGCATGCAAATGAAAGGTACATAAAAGGTTTTCCAATCTATAATTTAGAAAACTAAAATCCCTTTTATAAAATAAGTTGAACACCATCCTTTTATATGACACTCGAATCACTTGGGAACTCGGTGTGGGATAAAGGTCACCTAACTGCATTAGAGGAAACTTGTGAGTTGAGGTGGGTTTGCCATATTTGTGGGATAAAGGTCACCTAACCACTTGTATATGTAAACTCACACGTGTGTAAGTAGGAGAACTTAAATTGGAAACCATGTGAATAGGGTCACCGAAGCATGGTGTACAATGGTGTTGATGGGATTAAACATGCCAACTAAGCATAAGATGCTTAACCGATCCCATAAAACTAGAAGTTGCAAAGGGTTGCAATCGTCAAGCATTGACTACCTTGTTAGTTTGAATAGTAGGATAAAGGTCACTTAACTGCTATTTGAATGTAACGTTGGGTTCTAGATTTTAATCATTAATTGTCTTGGAGACATAAAAGAGTATTAACAATTAAAATAATTGATATTAAAAATACTAAAATTGAGCTTTGTTATATTTGTAGATGGCCGCAATCAACAATCCACCTAACGTTATTATTCCACCCGTTAATAACCTATCACTAAGATCTATTCTCGATAAGGATCGTCTAAACTATACCAACTTTATGGATTGGTATCGAAACTTGAGAATCGTTCTCAAGCAAGAAAAGAAATACTATGTATTAGAATATCCAATTCCCGATGAACCTAGCATTGACGATACCAAAGACTATAACAATTGGGTCAAGCACAATGAGGATTCGGTGCAAGTTTCTTGCCTCATGTTGGGAACTATGATTCCTGAGATTCAAAAGGACTTTGAACTTCATGGGGCATACGACATGATCACCCAACTTAAGGAAATGTTCCTTACACAAGCTAGTGTGGAACGCTTCGAAACGGTTCGAGCGCTTCATGCATGTCATATGGAAGAAACCCAATCGGTTTCATCTTATGTACTTAAGATGAAAAGCCACATTGATCGTCTCGAGCGCCTTAATTGTCACGTCTCAAATGAGTTAACCACGGATTTGATCCTAAATGGCCTAACCAAAAGGTTTGAGACATTTGTTATGAATTATAACATGAATGGGTGGGACAAGAGCATTGGTGAGCTTCATGCAATGCTTAAAACGGCCGAGACGGGAATGGGTAAAAAGGTTTTGCCCGTTCTCACGATCAATGAGGGAGGCAATAAGAAAAGGCATCACCCAGAACCCAAGGCATAGGTTGCCAAAGGTAAGGGACAAGTCAAGGGCAAGTTCAAAGGAAAGGCTAAAGTGGAACCACCCAAACCAAAGAAGCTAAAGGTTAGCTCGGAGGATCCATGCTTTGGATGTGAGGATATTGGGCATTGGATGAGGAATTGTCCAACCCATCTCAAAGAGTTGAAAGCTAAGAGGGATGCGGGGCAAACCTCAGGTACAACTTTCATGATTCATATTGATCTTAATCTTATTTCCTCTAACACATGGGTATTGGATACCGGATGTGGAACTCATATATGCAATTCATTGCAGGGGTTCAAGGGAAATGAAGGATTCAAGAAAGGAGATATTAGTCTCTTCATGGGCAACAGAGCAAAGGTTGTTGTCGAAGCCCAAGGAGACTACACATTGAACCTTCCAAATGGTTTGGAAGTTATTTTGAAAGATATTTTGTATGCTCCTAATTTGACTAGGAACATTATCTCAGTTTCTTTGTTAAGACAATATGCTTATGATTTTAAGTTTATGGACAATGGTATTTGTGTTTTCATGAATGATGTCTTTTATTTTAAAGCAATGCCGTCTAATGGCATTTATGAATTAGTTCATGATAACACATCCTTTGATAACATGTTGTACCAACCAAGCACCAAGAAACTCAAAATGGATTTGAGTAAGACTTATCTTTGGCATTGTCGCCTTGGTCACATAAACAAAGATCGCATACATACACTTCAAAAGAATGGTCTTTTGGAATCAAGTGAAGGTGATTCATTTGATAAGTGTGAGTCTTGTTTACTTGGAAAGATGACCGAGGACCCCTTTAGTGGAACAAATGAAGGGAAAAAGACTTATCGGGTATCATACATTCGGAAGTATGTGGTCCTTTTAAGACAATGACAAGGAATGGTGAAAGATACTTCATTACTTTTATCGACGATTATAGTCGCTATGGGTATGTGTACTTGTTAAGACACAAAGATGAAGCCTTTGAAATGTTCAAAGTCTTCCAAAATGAAGTACAAAATCAACTCGATAAAACCATCAAAGTACTTCGTTCGGATAGAGGAGGTGAATACCTAAGTGATGCTTTCCGAGATCATCTTAGGAGTTGTGGGATCATCTCACAACTTACCCCACCCGGAACACCACAACATAATGGTGTGTCCGAGAGGAGGAATGGAACTCTATTAGATATAGTCAATCTATGATGGCTAGAAGGACATTGCCTCTATCATTTTGGGGTTTCACTTTGCTCTCCGCAGCCCGTATTCTAAATATGGCCCCAACCAAGAAAGTGGACAAAACACCTTATGAAATATGGAATGGAAGGGTTCCATCATTGTCATATTTAAAGGTATGGGGTTGTGAGGCTTATGTCAAGAACAACACCCAAAACAAACTTGAAAATCGATCCAGTAAGTGTATATTTGTAGGATATCCCAAGGACTCTATGGGATATTATTTCTACAACCCAACCGAGCAAAAGGTATTTGTTGCTCGAAAGGCCGAGTTCATGGAAACCAAGTTCCTTATGGAATGTACTAGTAGAACGGTGGAACTCGAGGAGGATTAAGAACCACAATCCGATACACGTTTGGTTAAAACTAGCACTCAACAAGAGGCTGTTGAGAATGATCAAATGGTTGATCAAGACACACAAAACGTTCGCAAATCCGGTAGGATTAGTCATCCACCCGAAAGATATGGATTTTTCATGGATGGGTGCTATGTGGTAGATTCGGATGAACCCACCACATACCGTGATGCAATGTTACAATCCGATTGTGACAAATGGCTTGAAGCCATGAACGTAGAGATGCAATCCATGCATGACAACCAAGTATGGGATTTGGTTGTACCACCTCTTAATTCCAAACCGGTTGGAAGTAAGTGGGTTTTCAAGAAGAAAACCAATATGTATGGAAACTTGGATACTTATAAAGCAAGACTTGTAGCAAAAGGTTTCACTCAAACTCAAGAGGTTGACTATGATGAAACTTTTTCTCCCGTAGCAATGCTAAAGTCTATTAGGATATTGTTTGCCATAGCCGCATATTATGACTATGAGATATGGCAAATGGATGTCAAAACCGCTATCCTAAATGGGCATCTTGAGGAAGATGTCTATATGGTTCAACCCAAAGGTTTTGTCGATCCACAACATCCTAACAAAGTATGCAAGTTAAAGATATCAATCTATGGATTGAAGAAGTTGGAATCACCGATTTGATGAAGAAGTTAAGAAATTTGGGTTCATCAAAAATAGTGATGAAGCTTGTGTGTATAAGAAAGCTAGTGGGAGCATCATTACCTTCTTAGTATTGTATGTTGATGACATACTACTATTTGGGAATGACATTCCAACCATGGATGGGGTAAAAGCATGGCTTGGAAGTTGTTTTTCTATCAAGGATCATGGTGAAGCCACCTATATTTTGGAAATAAAGATCTATAGGGATAGATCAGGTTGATAGGTTTAAACCAAAGTGCATACATTGACAAAATCTTGAAGAGGTTCAAGATGGAGAACTCCAGAAAGGTTTGGTACCTATTCAAAGAGGAACGATATTGAGTAGGTCTCAATGTCCAAGCTCAAAGGATGAGCAAGAGAAAATGAATGGAATCCCATACGCATCGGCTATTGGATCCATCATGTATGCAATGATATGCACTAGACCGGATGTATCATGCGCTTTAAGCATGACAAGTAGATTCCAACATAATCCGGGAAGTAGCCATTGGATGGCGGTCAAGAGTATATTAAAATACCTTAGAAGGACTATGTTTCTAATATATGGTTTGGGCAAGGAGGAACTCGTTGTAAAGGGTTACACGGATGCGAGTTTCCAAACTGATCGAGATGATTCTAGATCACAATCGGGATATGTTTTCGTTATGAATGGTGGGGCAATCTCTTGGAAGAGCTCAAAACAAGACGTGGTAGCTTTATCCACCATGGAATCGGAATACATCGCCACCTCATTGGAAGCTCAAGAAGCTGCGTGGATTAGAAAATTCATTGCCGACCTAGGGGTAGTCCGTACCATTCAGGACCCTCTAGAGATCTTTTGTGACAACGAGAGTGCGATTGCACATTAAAAGACGAGGCACATTGAGTGGAGGTTCAACTACATAAGGGATGAAGTTGAAAAGGGAAAGATATGTATTCGCAAAGTTCACACCAATCAAAACATTGTGGACCACTCACGAAGCTCCTTGAAAGGCCAAAGCATGAGGGTCATACTTGTGCCTTAGGACTTCGATATTCTAGTGATTGGATATGATCGAATTTTGTATTTGGATATCAGAACAATTGTTATTTTGACTCATTCATATGATTATGGTTTATGAATATAACATTTTGAGTTATGTTCCATTTTAGCATGTTTAAATCCGTGAATAAGTTCCTTATTCTAAATGTCTGTAGTCGCTCATATTTGTGGGAACAAATATGAAGGTAAGACTATTATGAACTTGGATTGGTGGATATTCATGGGATATGAATATAGAGCAAGGGTTACTGCCAAGGTTCATAGATATTTATGGGTTATAAATATTGGACTGACCCGCTCTCAAATATTACTACATGGAATTCTTGTGATTGATCATAAGTAAATTTGAGTAAAGGCGAATATCATAGTATCCTCCGACCTGAGATACATATTAGGTCTTGATAGTCACCAAGTATTATACGTTGACTTAGTTCTTCGCTGCTCTGAAACATGACAGTACATAAGGCTAAGATCAGGTCTGGTACAAGGTGATTGTGAGAGACGTATGTAGTCAAGAGGGGATTTGTCCCTCTTATTCGTTGAGAGTGAGATGTCTAAGGCCTGTAAGTTAAATCAACAGAGAATGATCACTCTGTGTCTCTGGATTTGACATGACATCTGTGGCAAAAGGATAAATGATAGATGTACCTAAATCATTTCCAGTAAGGGACTTGAAGGGGATGATGTTATTGAATGGCACTTCGTCATGCGTATTAGGGGTAGTAAACCGTAGTTAGGCAGTATTTGATACTTGCATCAATCTTCTATGTATCTTGTGCAAGTGGGGATTGTTGGACTCGATATGCCCAAGACACATATTATAATTGATGTGGCTAGTACGTCATGATCCAAGTTGGGTCATACCCAATAACAAGCTAGACAAACACCAATAATATTTGTTTACATATGATGTGATCATAACAAATGAATATTAACACTTGAGTTACTTAGGAAAAGGGTTTCTAAATACAATGTACTTGTGTAGTAAATAAATCGTATGGATGATTTATATTTTGAAAGAGAACATTCCATAGTGTTATTTAAATGGTTAAATAACAATATGTGAAAATAGTTACCAAGCATGTTACCTATATTGTGTTATGTTTATTTTGGGAAATAACACAATTGAGTTTTATGATATAAAAGATAAAAAAATAATAATAATAATAAAAGGATGGAAGGGGGAGCCCCCCCCCCCTCTCTTTTCTTGATTGGAATATTTTATTATTATATCTTCTTAAGTGGAGACATGCAAAGGTTTCTATTGAGGGACTTGTGAGGTGGTTTGAATGACTACCAAGATCTTCCTTCCTTCTTTCATTATACACAAGACACAAAAGGGATTTTATCCTCTCATCTTTTTCTCTCTTGGAAGGTCAAGAGTAAGATCATAAGAACACAATAGAGGATAAATCCTCTACTCACTCTCCCTTTCTTCCTCTCTTTGGACGGCCATAGAAAAGGAACCAAGGAGTATTGTCAAGTGAAAATCCTAGCTACAAGTGGTGTTTGTTTGAAAGCTTGGGGTATGCTAGCTTGAGTAGCTTCATATTCAAGTTCTTGCCTTCTTCATCATCATCTCCTTCCTCTTCCTTGGATTTGAAAGGTAGCTTTAACATGCATGTGTTTGATAGTATGCATTTCGTATTTGGATCCGGGCTTGGGTTTTGCATGTGTAAAATCGGTTTTATACATATTAAATTAACAAGATTTAAAACTTATTTCCGTTGCGTTTTTGGTAAAATAGGGATTTTATCACTTTAATAATCTTGTTAATACCCAACAACCAGAGGATTGGGTTCTGGTCAGATCTCAGAGGAAAGACAATGCCTACCTGATCGATATGAACAAGAACGTTCCCAACGAAATTACTTGTTTGTTTTCTAAAGTGTCAGAACATAATGCCATGCTTTGGCATCTCCCTCTTGGTCATGCAAATGTCAAAACCCTGAATCGTCTTGTGAAAAACAATATTGTACGTGGCCTGCCAGTTAAAGATTTTGTGACTATAGAAAAGTGTGTGGCTTGTGCGTTAGGCAAGCATCATCGAAAAGCACACAAGCCGAAGTTGATTAATACAATCTCCAGTGTCTTTCAATTGCTTCACATGGATCTGTTTGGTCCAGTTCATGTCCTGAGCTTGTCTCGTAGTAATCACTGTCTGTTCATCACCGATGACTACTCTCGTTTCACTTGGGTGTTTTTCTTGTCGAATAAAGGTGAAACAGCTGAACTAATCAAGAAGTTCGTGGTGCTTATGGAAAATCAGTTGAACTTGAAGCTCAAGAGAACTCGTTATGATAATTGCACAGAGTTCAAGAATACTATACTGAATCATTTTTGTGCCGAAAAGGGAATATCTCATCAGTACAGCTCAGCTCGTACCCCGCAGTAGAATGGTGTTGCTGAAAGAAGGAACCTACTCTCATCGAAGTTGCAAGAACGATATTGTGTGATTCAAAGCTACCACTATTCTTCTAGGCTGAGGCGGTCAACACTGCCTGTTACGTTCAAAATCGGGTGTTGATCAACAAACCTCAGATGAAAACTCCCTATGAAATTGTTTACGGTCACAAGCCCACAGCAGCACACTTTTGAGCATTTGGGTGTCCGTGCACTTTGCTGAATCTTGAGTCGAATCCTAAGTTTGAAGCCAAGGCAGATGATTATTATTTTATTGGCTATGCTGGTCGAACTGCTTACAGAGTCTACAACAAGGTGTCAAAATAGATCGTAGAATCATATGATGTACGTTGGCTTGAAGAAAATGAGACAGATGCTCGCGTGGGGCCTGACTGGTTATTTGATTATGACAAGCTGTTTAAGCCATTTAATTTGTTTCCTGTGGTCGACTCAAATAACTCAGGGGGAGAAATTTCTACTGTTGTCGATGATGAAGAAGATATTTCGGTTGATACTGAGGTGTTTCCTATGCTAAGTGTGGACCCATCTGAACCTTCCAACACCACTCAGCCGACATCAGAGAACCTGGAAGAGAATTTCACCAAGATTGTATCCCCACAAGAACCCTCTACAACAGAGATTTCACCAGTTGAGGGGGAGAGTGTCATTCGTCAGATATTCGGTAGCACTCTATTCACTGATGCCATTCCAAACGAGTGTATTGCCAGTACCTCGTACTCACATAGTACCGCAGCATCGGGATGGAGAAACCCTCTCACTGATGCTCTCGAAGATCCACCAACTTACCAGCAAACTGTTCTATTCCCGACCATTCTATTCCATCAAGAATTCAACGGGACCACCTCATTGACAGTATCATTGGTCCCCTTGAAGCTGGCGTTTCAACTAGAAGTCAGACTGGAACAATCAACAATTGCTTGTATTCTTGCTTCATTTCACAAATTGAGCCCAATTCGATTGACATGGCTCTACAAGAACTAAGCTGGGTTGAAGCCATGCATAAGGAACTCAATCAGTTTGAAAAGCTCAAGGTCGAGAAGTTGGTCGAGCTACCCGATGGGAAGAAGTCGCTAAATACTAGATGGGTTTTTTTCGAAATAAGCAGGATGACACTTGGGTCATTGTTAGAAACAAGGCAAGGCTTGTGGTTTGTGGTTTTCGTCAGGTTGAGGGCCTAGACTATACTAAGGTGTACGCTCCAGTGGCTCGTCTTGAGGCCATTCGGATTTTTTTGGCTTATGCATCATACATGGGTTTCACATTCTATCAAATGGATGTCAAGACACCGTTTCTATATGGCGAAGTGAAGGAAGAGATTTATGTGGATCAGCCACCAGGTTTTGTGGATCCCAAGCATCCGTCTCATGTCTATAAGTTGGACAAGGCTCTTTATGGTCTTCATCAGGCTCCTCGAGCATGGTATGCGACGTTGACAGCACATCTTCTAGAGCACGGGTATAAGCGTGGAACCATTGATCAGACACTGTTCATAAAGACTGTTGGAAAGGATCTGATCCTAGTTCAGATGTATGTGGATGACATCATCTTCGGTTCTACCAGCACTGCTCTCTGTTCTGAGTTTGAGGAGGTGATGAAGAAAAGGTTTGAGATGAGTTCGTTGGGAGAGATGACAATGTTTCTGGGTCTGCAAGTTCGTCAAAGCTCGACAGGCATTCTGCTACATCAAGGAAAATATGTCGAGGATATGTTGGCAAAGTTTGAGTTTCAAGACTCCAAAAGTGTGGTGACTCCTATGGCTGAAAGACCTCTTCATCTGTAGATCAAACGTACTATCGATCGATGATCGGGTCCCTAATGTATCTTACCGCCAGTCGCCCTGACATCATGTTCGCAGTTTGTCAGTGTGCTCGTTTCCAGGCTAATCCTAAACTCTCTCATTTAATTGCTGTTAAACGAATTTTTAGATATCTGAAAAGGCAACCGAAGCTCGGTCTTTGGTATCCCAAGAATTCATAATTTGATCTGTATGCTTTTTTTGACAGTAATTATGGAGGTGATGATATTGACAGGAAATCGACGTCTGCTGGATGTCAATTTTTGGGGGATCGGCTCATTTCGTGGTAATGCAAGAAACAACAAACGGTGTCCACAAGCACTGCCAAGGCTGAATATGTTGCTGCTTCTGCCTGTTGTTCTCAGGTCATATGGATGCAACATCAACTGCTAGACTACGTTTTGGAATTTCTTGACACTCCTATTTTCTATGATAATGATGCTGCAATTGCTATTATCAAAAACCCGGTTCAAAATTATAAAACCAAGCATATTGATATCAAAATTCATTTCATTCGCGACTGTTACGACCGGAAGTTAATTCATCTTGAACAGGTCCACACTGATAACAATGTGGCGGACCTATTTACAAAACCGGTCGGAACAGCTAGATTCAACGTGCTTGTAGGGTTTCTTAAGATGTTACATTTTGAAGACTAAGTACTGTTGAGGTTAAATTTTGTACATAAATATTTTCTGTTTTTATCATAATTTCTGTAGAAATTTACGTTAGTTAAAAAAAACTTGTTTTTGTTCTATTGCTTAAAATTACGTTAGTTACACAAGTTCAACGGACATATTTAATATGTTTGGCCTCGTTATCAACTCTTGGCTCACGGGATAGCCATTAACCTTAGAACTGAAAGTTACCGGGGCGACTGAACATAAAAATTGTTTTGGTTCTCTCACTGAAAATTATGTCGGCCACCTAAGTTTAAGGGACATATACTATTTTGTGTTTGGTCCTATCGTCTACCTGTAGACATATGGGATAGCCATTCACCTGAAAACTAAAGGTGACTGGGGTGATTGAATTTAAAATTGTCTTCGAAGTTATCATCTGGGAAGTGATATTATTATTCAGCTAAAGCTTATTATAGGCTTAAAATATTTTCAAAGAAAAATTAATCCAACCTTTGATAAATGATAGATAAATTGATTCTGTGTGCCTAACGTGTGAAATTATTAAGCTAAAAAGGCTTTTGAACAGTCATTGATGTGTATGGTAGCTTTCCATGACAAGTAAAAGTTTGAAGTGATATAAACTAAATCTTCTAAACTTTTTGTGGAGAGTCATTTTGAAGATGTTTGCACATCCATAGATACATCTCTCCGAATGATAGGCAGAAAAGTAATTACCCAGTCATACACGAGCCCGTTAGTGTCTTGATCGCCTAAATACTATTTAAAAAAAATTATTATATATTGTATGAAATTGTAGAAATTTAAATTCGGTTTTAAGGCTTAAAGGGGCACCAGGGAACTACAGGGGTGGGGCATACAAGTAAGTCCTAAACACCCTGAATGTAAGGCTTGTAAGTCCGGACGGCATGTAAGTCCAACGTTCAACCTTAAAGCTTAAAATTTATTTTGTATAAAGAAACTTCTTTGATCAAGCACTAGGGGGTTGGAGTCAAATTGGGGTGATCTGGGGAAAGCCAAATAAGCTTTGAGAAGAGATAGGGGGCATCATAGGTTCATAAGTGATGTCCATATAAGCTTTATGCCTAATTGAATCTAAGCATATCACTGGCGCAAAGAAAGTCATGCTAAGCTTATACCTGCTATCAACCTTTTCACTATGTCATAATAATGCTGAAAATGAATCATTGTGAAAGTATCTTAATCAAAATGATTTCATGTTCGGATCTTTTCTTAAAAGGAAATGGTTGCTTTCAAACAGCTGAAATTTGATCCCAAAATTTGATAAATCTTCTAGACATGTAAATCTTTTTATTTTAATTTTTATTTTATTTTTAAATTTTTATTTTTTTTATCTCATGTGTACTCGTGTCGAAACAGATGTCCATAAGAAATCAATTTTTCATGACTTGGGATCATTTTTTATTATAAAACTGCTGGTATTGTTGTGTGGATCAGTCCCTTTGGCCCAACGGATGTTTTATGTTCTCGGCCTGATCCAACTAGCCCAGCGAACTCCACATATGTGAGTTCTCGGTCCAAGATAACTGTTCTCGGCCCATAACTGTTCTCGGTCAGTATATCTTCTCGGTACAAGATGATGTAATCTGGAAGTTTAAAATGCACTCATTGCACTTTATTAATCATTCTTGAAATTTGCATCTTCCAAAATCTTCCAAGATCTTCCGAAATCATAAACTATCTATTCATTCATCTTTTCATGTCTTCTTCTAATTTCTTTCGGAAAACTCATTAAGAAAGGTAAGTAAATTTTGTTAATATATAACTTTGATTCTTGGGTATGACTACTAAATCGGTTTGCGGTTATGATCTGTTTTTGGCTTCTTTGAAGTTACTGATTGTTTCTTTTAGCTGTTGAAGGTAGAGGCAGGTTTGGTCATCAATGGTGATTGGTAAAATGGTGAAGAGGAAGGACCTTGTTCAAGTATTCTTGATGGAGGTTGACCGAAATCTCTTGGTCAACCAGAGAAGTCCGTGATCAACTGACATCTCAAGGGATTCTCAGTCAAACCTTGACGGAAGTTTGTTTGCTCCATCAAAACTACATTAGATTCGGTGTTTCTAAGTCGATCAAACCTAAGATTTTCTACCGTTTTCATTAATCAACTTCATAAACATCTACTTCTATTGGCGAGTAGCATGATCTGTGCTGGATTACCAGACAGAGCTACTATTACCGGAATAAAGGCACTAAACAAGACACTCAACTTCCAAGTATTTGTTTAGAAGCCACAGTATATGCGCCGGGAGGAATAAATGTAGGCATCGGCGCATATCAGACGTCAACAGTTGACATTTTGAAAGTGAATCAAGCAATAAACCAAGGGGGAGATTGTTGGTTCATGTTTTGTGGTTTTTGCTTTGTCGGGTTGGGCTTAATTGGGTTTTTGTATGTTAACCGAGATCATTTGATCTTGATGGTCTTTAGTCTGTTTTGGGCCTAGTTGGTAGAATATATATTAATTAGAATCGGCTTGGTGATTAGATTCCGCCTAATTATTGAGTTTCTTGATATCACATTGAAAGATCCTGTGTCGGGACTTACACAAAACCCTAACCCCCCTTTCTCTTTCAGCCGATCGGACCACAACAGCCCCTCCCTAGCCTCATTTTTCTTTTTTCCAGCCATAATCAAGGTGTGAAACTTCAATTCAAGGTTATTCCTACACCTATACTAGTCTTTTACACCTTAAACCATCTTTATATCTCGCGTATTGATCGAAGAATCGCTTATTGTAGGCTTAACGGGTGGCTGTCCTTTCGAGCACTTTCGGGACTGTTTTGATTGAGGTTCTTTCCCCACAATCTTCTTAGGTATGTCTAATGTAACATACTTTAATATCGCGGGCTATGGTTTTTGTTTGATTGGTCAATTAGTGATAGATTGAAAACTAGCATTCGGTTGTCTAGATTGTTAAATTGTTACGTTTAGCACGAGGTTTGAAGGAATTAACAACCAATTTAGTTCGGGTAGCTTCGGTTTGATATGCGGGCTGTTGGAAAATTATTTCTTTAAGTATTGGGGCTGAATTGGTTGTCGGTTACTCAAACGGGTCGGTACAACGCAAATTCGCGTTCATTGGTAGTTTGTGCGTCGTGTTTGCGAATTACCGACCCATCCAACTCGTGCGGTGTCGTGTGGACTTGTTGGCTATGATTTTGCTAAATTAGATCCACACGAGGCTGAGTTGGTTGTTAAGGGCATAAACACCTCATAATCGCGCATATTCGTCTCATCTAGCAACTTCAGGGCTAATTTGGGAATTCTTTATTCCCGGGATTATCCCAGGGTGGTTTCGTAAATACAAGGCCCCGGAGGCTGTTGTAATTGAAATTGGTGAGGTTGAGGCTTTAGGTAAGTCAAACCATGTTAGAACGCCTCGTAGGGTAAACGAGTTTATTCGGTATCATTAGTAATTCTTGTGTGTAATCCGACAGGCATTTGAGTGGTGGGATTACTTGGCGGTTGTATAGCTTGTTGTGGTTGTCTGCCTCGTATCAGGTGAGTTCATGATGCCCCTTTTTACTTTTTACGTTTTAGGCTAGCATACACACCCGCTTGTTTTACCCGTTAAACTGTTTAATTGACTGTGTATAGGTTTACTTGAAATAATTGTATTTTAGATACATTATACATATTACCTATGACAACTGGTTGAAATACATTAGTTCATTGTGATTTAGCTATAGGTATATATATACATGTATGCCTACTGATATGTGTACCTAATGAACATACGTGTAAGCGTGCCTTTGATGTGTGTGTGTGCATGGTGATGATGGCCGGGTCCAATATATTACTCGGATCCTTGACTTCGTGACTTGTGATTCGTGGTGAGAGGCACGTCCCTTGTTAAACCCACAATTGGGTCCAATATATTACTCGAGTTACAACTCGTGGTGAGAGGCCCGTATTGTGTGGATTTTCTGTATTAGGGTCCAATATATTACTCGAGTTACGACTCGTGGTGAGAGGCCCATAGTATATACTGTTTTCTGCTACCGGGTCCAATATATTACTCGAGTTACGACTCGTGGTGCGAGTCTCGTGTTAGCATAAACATTTCAAAGGAAAACATCTATTTATTTACTTATGATTTTCAGGGTTTTCGTACTTTTGGAACCCAAACTGAATTGTAAACATTGATTATATAAAACTTGAACTCACTCAGTTTAAGCTGACTTTGTGTGTATGTTAGTTTGACTTTTCAGATAAGAAGAGGATGTTACCGCTTGGACGTGCTAGAGATTACTCGGACGGTTGAAGGCACATCTAGTCGGAAAATTTATAATGCAGACTGTTTCTTTTCATTGAGTACTATAAGCATTTAAATTTTGGTTTTTGGGCACTTTTCTCGGTTTTTGGGAATTATGATATTTACTATTCCGCTGTTTATCACTCTGAAATGGATTTTAATAAAATGAAGTTATCTTTGTTTTAAAATTTTGTAAATTTTGGATATAATTACCAACTGTAGGATTCCCAGGATGCGGGATCTTACACTTACTTATTAATACGCGCCCAAAGATACGTATTAATACTTACCTGTTCATCTACCACTCATACATACATACATACATTCATGCTTCTTACTGACTACATACCTCGGATATTATAAGGGTCCGGCCCCTACATACCTTGGATATTATAAGGGTCCAGTCCCTACATACCTTGGAATTTATAAGGATCCGGCGTCCTACATACCTTGGATATTATAAGGGTCCAGTCCCTACGTACCTTGGATATTATAAGGTTCCAGTCCCTACATACCTAGGATATTATAAGGGTCTAGTCCCTACATACCTCGGTTATTATTAGGGCCCAGTGCCCTCTAACATACCATACAATTCTACCTTCGTTACATTTCCTTTCTACTTCCTTTAATCATAACTAATATAACAACTACGTGCATACTAGTTAGTCTATCCATAAAATTCACATTCATATGCAAACATATATCTAATATGCACTTACCATTTAAAGTAAGTGTATTAATCTAACAAATCGCAGTATGCACACAGCCCCGAAAACATAACACATAAAAATGGGCTAGAACTCACCTGAACCCTGTTACGTTCATCGTTAATAGTAATTCCCTTCCTGAGTTATACGCGGCTAACTGTTTAATAATGTACACGTATTAATCCTCTATAATCTCTTTTCATTCATTTCTTAAGTTAACGGGGTTAACTTTTAAGTTAACCAAACCGACATGTAACCTTTTAAATTTTTCTTGTCAATTAAATATATTTGACCTTATTTATTATTATTAAGCTATATATATATACATATATATATGTATGTATGTATATATATATATATATTAAGATTTTCCTCTCATTCATATGTTCTTTTCAATTCCTTCATTAATAACGTGCTCTTACGTTTAGGTGTTTCCAAACGGGTCCCATAAACCATTAGTTTTGCATGTGGCGGGTTACGGTTTCTAGACAAGTCGAGTCTCGGGTTCGGGTTCGTTTCTCATCACATCCTTTCATTACTATTTATGATTATTATTATTATTATTATTATTATTATTATTATTATTATTATTATTATTATTATTATTATTATTATTATTATTATTTTATTTTTTTTCCAATCCCTAGATATATAACCAACCCCACCCCACCCAACCCTTATCTCTTCCTCCCTTCTACCTGCACCCACCTCCGCCGCCACCTTCCGTTCTGGCAGCTAGGCGCCAACCCCCCTATACCCCACTCACCACAACTTCATCTTCTTCATTCTTTCTTCTTTCCTTAACCATGCAGCCAACCCCCCACCACCGTTTCCTACCCCGTCCTCCTTCACCGGCCACCATCGGCCCTCCTACCCTCAGCAACTGTAACACCAACAAAATTTTGGTTCAAATTTGACAAGTTTATAAAGTTAAAGGACAAAAATATTCATGAGACAAATAATGGAAAGAGTATGGTAAAGAAAAGAAAGCATTTTTATGCTAAGGGAATAAGTAAGGAAACTCCATCCCACATAGAAAGTGGGAGAGAATTGAAAGCACTTTTTAAGGAAGGAAATATCCATGGTAATGTTCTTGTATGGCTAACCACTCTCACTAGTCGTAGCGGAGGGTGCGAAGCGCCCAACGCGCACGCGCACGGACACGGCCTGGGGCTCGGGTGAAGGGCGATGGGCGCAATGTGGCGATTTGATGGCGCACTTTGCACTTCGCACGCTCGCATCACCGCGAGCCGCCTTTGTATTTTTGGATGATGAGACGAAATCGAGATGTGGCAAGTTACCAAAAGATTAAGGACTAAAAATGAACAGATTTGAAATTTTCCATCTTCACGATATGCGAAGAATTTAAGTTGCAACTTCGCGATACACAAAGATGAAGGACACGTCACGGGACACATAGTAGACCGGAGTGACATGTGGCAAGCCTACGCGATGACTCACCTAGGCTAGTGCACCTTCGCAATACGCGAAGCAGCTTCGCGATACGCGAAGATGCAAAGATTCAGGATATAAATGGCTGGCCATGTGGATGAAGTCTCCATCACCTCACATCTCACACTTTACCTCGGTTTTCGTGCCTTTAACCCGACAATTCCGATACGCTCGTTGTCTAGAAGTACGTGCAAGTAGGAGTGCTGCCCACGTGAATTTTAAGCATTTCGTAGATAAGCTATACAAGGTAGGGATTCTACCCGATTATTTTATTATATATGGCTAAGACCCTAGTCGAGGGTATAGTCTATACCTTGATCAGATAATAAGTGTAATGTAGCTTTCATAAGATAAGGTTATGAATACAATATTATTCTTTATTATAAAGATATCTTATGGACGAAGAAATGGAATGTATATACGTTTCTTCATGATAAAGAAACGTAGTATATAAATGATTTATAAAATGAAATGAATATCAAGGTAAAGGTTATGCAAATAGACTTAAGGTCTATGGCTAGATTTTAGATCTAGTTATTTATAGAATGTTATTCTCGTACTATAGGTCCGAGATAAAGATCAGGCATCTATTGGTGAGAAATCTTGAAATCAAAAGGTGAATACGTCCAAATTTTTTTATAGTGTGAAATGCTTTATGACGTAAATACGTCTATATACTTACTCTTTAAACTATGGACTGTTATCCATATGTAAATGAGTTATGAAAATATTTACATGAGGGTTGGTTCAAATCCTCTAAAACGTTTTGATTCAAGGTAGTACTAAACACTCAGACTAAAATACACATGTGTCTGGATCCTTACATATATGTACTGTAGTGGGCACACTACAGACATACTGACCATGAGGCAAGTGACTGTCTCTAGGGCGAGTGAAGTCCCATTATGTGGTTTGTGCGTATGTTTAGTTCCGATGAAATGGGATTGAGACCCACTGAGTCGTTGAACACTGTTGGTGTTGTGTCATTACAAACTGTGAAAATATTTTATCGAGTCAGCGTATTCACTAGCATATAGCTGGCGTATTTTCAAACTGTTTTCAGGTAATCAAGAATAAGGTATAGAGATGGATATGCCAATGAAGATAGAAGATCATTAGGCATAGAATGCAGCTGGTGGCTCAGCTAATTTTGTAATGATGCATATATATATATATATATATATATATATAACTTGTTTTTAAACAATTAATTTTGTAAAACATACAAAGGTGTTTAATTCCCTTTGTAATGAAAGTAAATATTTTTAAATTGACATTTTCCGCTGCAAACTTTGATAAATTGACAAAAGTGGTACCAACTGTGAGTCACACGCCTAGGCCCGAAGGTGGGGTGTGACAACCACCATGGCAACCTTCATCCACAATCCCGCACCCAGTCCATTCGCATGTTATGATTCGCATTGGGAGAATTCGCACTGGAATTCGCATCGGAATTCGCATCGGAACTCGTACCAGAATTCGCATGAAGACTATTCGCACGGGATGCGATGCAAATTCGTGAATTCGCACGTTCGAGTCCAAAGTATTCGCGTGAGGGCTTGGATCTGGTTCGGGTTTCCTTAGCCACGGTCGTCCACGACCACCTACCGGCGTACACAGGGGAACGGGTTTGGGTACGAGGCTCGTCAAGTCCATGGTGATTCAGATCTGGGCTCGGGTTCTAAACTTTGGCCGAGCAGCTCGGATTCGGGGTCTCGTTGAACCCGTCTGACCAAGTGGTTATTATTATTTGTATCCAGATAAACCCATGACATTATTATTTATATTACTAGATTTTATTGAACTCGTTTATCTCGGTTCGTTTATGTCGGCTTGACCCGGTTGTAAACTTTCAGATTTCGGTTATTCATTGTTATTAATCTTAACAAGAAATGAAAATAAACATACTATTTACCTTATAGGTTTGGTTAGATCTTGAATGTATGGAAAGACGGATTGTGTGCACAGGAGATTATTGTAGGTGTATGGGTGTGTGTACAATGATTGGAGAATGATTAGGAAAATGATAGGTTTAGGGTTTAGGGGTTTAAATAGGCAAAGCCCAAAGGCTTTTAGGCCCAAATCACTTTTAAGTCCAATAATCCCTTAGTTCTACCCATACTCTTCATATTACTTAATTAATTTAATTAACGTCTCTCGACACGACAACTAAAATAACTCGAAATATTTTATTTATTTATTTATTGAAACTAGGGCGTTACATCAAATAGAAAAAGAATAAAATATGAAACTATTAATAAAAAAAGAAATATATATTTAATATGAGAGAGAGATGAAAAAATTTTGTAAGAATCACTCATGTGTAATACATATGGCATTAAGACCTGCGTAAAACACGGGTTATAATAAATAAATTTATTTAAATAATAACACAATTTGAAATAAAGAAAATATGCTCAAAATATATAAATATATAATATATGGTAGAATAAATTACACATTACACAATATGGAAATAAAAAGTTATTGAAAATTCATAAATCTCTGATTATTTTTTTATATATAATATTTGTAATAATAACCTCCATATCAAAATTAGTAGTTTTGTTTGTTTTGTTTTTGTTTTTAACTTTAGATAATAACACACATAACTTACCATGCATTAAAACAGTTTGTCTCAAAACAAACATAAAGTTAAATATAAATTATTAATAAGAAAAGAGAATTGTATTTAATAAGAGAGAGATGTCTCAAATCAACCATCTATAGTGATTGGCCTTAGTTTTATTAATCTTTATTGCAAAACAAACATAAAGTAAAAAAAAAATTCTTTGAAATTTGAAATTAATTATTTTATCTAAATCAACGTGAAAAATCGTTACTTATAAAAGCTTAATATTAATAACTAATACAGTATATTTATATAAAACTAAATAATATATTTATGTCGGTATTCAATTTTTTATATCAAAAAATAAATATTAAAAAGAAAAAATAATAGATTAAAAAGAAAAAAAGTTAAATATAAATTATTAATAAGAAAAGAGAATTGTATTTAATAAGAGAGAGATGTGGGAAAATTTTGTAACAAGTTATTTTGTGATGGCATGTGCTATTAAGAAACCTTTATTTATTATATAGTATAAATATAGAAATTGTATTATGTGGAAACATAGATAGACATCCTAGAAAAATGACATGTGGAACTAGAGGTGCACAAAAAACCCGAACCCGGAATCGAAACCGAAAAAAATACCCGGAACCGGTTTTTGTTATACCCGGGTTTTTAATACCCGAACCCGTACCCAACCCTACCCGTAGGGTACGAATAGGGTATGCATTTCAGTACCAAGACACGTACCCGAACTCGGACCCGATTTATACCCAGTAATACCCGAAAACCGGAACCGGGTTTTTCAAATACCCGATTTATACCCGAAAATACCCCTAAAAATTGTAACCCCTTAAAAGAATCCAATCTATACCCGAAAAAAACCTGGAAAAAACACCCAAAAAAAACTAAAAATTGGGTTTTTCAATACTCGAAAATAGAGTATTCAAATACTTGGTTTTAGAATACCCGGTTCTATACCAGACCCGAACCTTATGCATATGGTATGGTTTTTAGAGACAATACCCGGACCCGACCTGTGTATTACCAATACCTGATTTTGCTAATACCTGATTTGTGCATCTCTATGTGAAACCATTGTGCTGCCCTAATAGATCATTAGTAAGATTTGGTTTCCCTGATGTGGACTTATTTTCCTCCCTTCTAAGGGCCAAACAACCCAAAGCCCATCTACAACTAGGAACAAATAATTTCCAGACCAGTGAAGTGATTCTCATCTCAGGGTTTAAGCTGCTGCTGCTGCTGCTGCTGCTGCTGCTGCTGCTGCTTCAACCATGGAGGTTTATTAACAACTTATAAAGCTCCCATTTTTACAGAAACCCCCTTACCTTCCCAAATGGGTTTATTATCTCACGTCCTCCGTTCCCATCGCTTCATTCCCAGAAGCCGTAGTCTCCACACACCCATCTTCACATTTTCATCCAATTCCAACGAACCAAACCCTAAACCCACTTCCCTTTCAGCTCGCATGAGCTTTGTTTTCGACCAAATCGATGCCATCGAGAAACAGCGCTCCCAAAAAGACGAAACCCTCCAACGAATTCGCGCCTGGCGCCAGTCCAAGAAAGAAAACCAAGAACAAACACGACCCGATGAGGAGATTCGGGTTTTGGAAAGTAAGGAGAAGGGGTTGCTGGGTAAGGAAGTGGAGTTGGTGCATCCGTGGCCCGAGTGGATTGAATTGATGGAGAGGCTGGCTCAGCAGAATTATTTTGATTGTAGGAGGAAAGATGAAGGTAAGCTGATTTCGGATTCCGGGCTTGGTGATGGTGGCGGGTTTATGGCGGAGGAAGGTTTTGATTTTACTAGGGATTGGAAGACTGTGCAGACTGCTGCTCTCAATTTTGGGAAAGATAGGTTTGATATTTTGAGGTCAGTTAGGTTCTCTTTCAACATTTTCGTTACCAACGAACAGGAACAAAGTTTTCTCTTCATTTAATTAAACCAACACAAACATGCCCTCGGTCGGCCTACTGTTTATATGAAACCTGTTAGATATATTATTTTCTTTGATGTTTGTATTAGAGGATTACCTGTGTTTCACTTTAATTCTGACTTAGCTTTTTTAAATATTTATAGAAAATGACTGGTGGTCACTTGTAACGGACATCATTGCTCTTCTATCATGCACTAAAACCTAACTTTGAGCTAGAGAACATCAATATTATTTCATCTATGGCAAATGAATATAATCCATAAACAGTAATTTTGTAGTAACATTGTACAATGCATGCTTAAAATCAGTTTGAAACAGTGGCATATCAGAGCAGAATCAAAGTCAAAGGTGACTAATGGCTTCTATGATCTTATCGAACACTGCTGATTGTCACTAATAGGGTAGCTTGCTTTGAGCTTATAGTGTTTTAAAAGTGTTCTTAATAATAACAAGTGTTTCATGAAACTGTTAAGAGAAAAAGCATTGCATTATTTAAGCTTGATTTGTTCTTAATTATAATACAACTTTTACAGTGTTATAGTTTAAAAGCTTTGTGATTAGACGATAAGAAGTGTTCATTTATCTTTTTCTGTAGATAACTAGATATCATTGTTTTGTGCATATTATTACTTTTCTTAGATGCTTGACTGAAAAATTTTATTTCAGATCATTATCAAGAAAAGATATACAACTTTTAGTTGGGTATGGTTGCCCGAGTCCCGACAAGAAAGTTGTGTTTTCTTCAAAGTTGTTGAGGAAACATGCTCATCTTGATGAAGGAGATGTAAGTTTTACCATTGTTTTATAATTAGTTTGTTTCTTGTTAGTTGTATCTTATGCTCTATTCAAATGTATGTCTACATGTTTTTTAACCTCCATTAATGTTTGGTTTATACATGATTATATGTAGTTTGTCTAATAACATAATTACTATCAATGAGAACGCAAGAAATTTTGATTCAATTTCCTAACTTTTATTATACTTCTATAGGATTTAGTTTTATGTTTGCAATGTTTTAAATAATGTTTAAATTAATGCGGGGCTCATATTCCAGGTTTGTAGTTCATGCAGTTTAAGGAACACTTGTGAACGGGCTTATTTGCTCACAAATAAAGAAGACGAAGCACGAACCATTGACATCATGCGTGTGCTAATGACATACGGGTTTGATCCGGTAAACGGATCGGTTGTAAACGACTCACTTTTAAAGAAAAAGGCATTAAAGGGTGCGGTACGTAAGTTACTTCATGAAGTGGTGAAATTGAGTGGAATTCCAATAGATCCAAACCTGGCCCCACCAATCATCAAAAGACCGCCTCCAAAAGTCAAACAAGCACCGCCTCCTCCTAAAAGACGGGTCGGTCGTGATGATGTTGAGATGAAAAAGGGTGATTGGCTTTGTCCAAAGTAAGTTGAGTACACATTATAATATAATATGTTGTGAGTTTGGTGGAGTACAAAATGGTTAGCATGAAAAATGGGTTCAGATCAAAACGATCAAGTTTTTATGCAGATCAACTTGAAACACTTAATTCCCAAGTTTCAAAAAAGGCTTGTAAAAATTAGCATGTTAAGTATGATATGCAAAGTTTATATCATTTTACTGGTCTTCTACTTCTTTGAATAAAATTAAGTGGAAAAAGAATGGGCAACAGATCAAACATGCAAAATCTAGGTGTGTGCATGAAACCGAAATAATCCGTGTAAACAAACAAATCAATTTTTCGGTTCGGTTTCGCATCAACTAAAAAAACTATCTGGAAAAACCAGTTTTTAGTCATTTATAAATGATGTAACCCAAAGCTTTTAGGTACAAATGTGTAATTATCAATTTATCATTACTTAACAAAAAATCTAGATCCAAAGTTTATAGCCCAAATTAATCTTTTTGGGACTTTTTCTTTGTTTCAAAGTTTTCAAGCCCAGATTATAACTAGAAAAAAAACCCAAAACTGAGCTGAACCCATTGTGCAAAACAGAAACCGAAAAGTGGAAAAACCAAAACTGAACTGTTTTTAAAATCACAAGAACTGAGTTTTCAGTTTTTGATTCAGTTTTAGCTCAAAACCGACTCAAACTGACCCATGCACATCCATGGTGAAACAGGGTGGGTCGGCCCAAAAGTCCAAAACAAAATTTTCCAAATTTTTTAGGTTATGTAACTATTGTGTATTTGTGTTAAATATGAGTACACGAATTGTTTCTTTCAGTAATATGTTTTTTTAATATATGATTCATATTACCACGTATAATTATGAAATTTTGTCAGGTGTGACTTCATGAATTTTGCAAAGAATACTGTATGTTTACAGTGTGATGCCAGGCGTCCAAAGAGACAACTGCTTCCAGGCGAATGGGAATGCCCCGAGTATGTAGTTTAATGATAATATATTAAACTAATTATTATTCATGTGCACGTTAACTTACACCATAAGTCCATTTATTCTCAGGTGTAACTTCTTAAACTACAGAAGAAACATGGCATGCTTCCACTGTGAATGCAAACGCCCAACAGATGAGTTCACCGAAAGTCCAACACGAGAAAGTCAACACAGTCAAAGGTCAAGGTTTGACCATGGGCCAAGCAGAAAAGATGTATCCGATGCATGGAACTTTGACTTTGATGAAAATGAATCCGATGGTGCCGAAGTCGCTGCTTTTGAGTATGCCGATTCAAGAAAACTAGATCAAGATTTGACAACCCCCCGACCCGATAATAATAGTTTTAACCGGAGGCCCGTAAGGCCTCAAGAATCAGAATATTTTGTTCATAAACCGGGAGTTGGGTTTGATGATTTTGATGATGAGGAAGACGATGATGTCAATAGTTATGAGGTGGATACAAAACCGAGCAGGTCTTCGGTTAACTTTTCTGATATTGATGTTGATTCTGAGCCCGAAGATGAGGATTATAATCCAAGAAACAAAAGGGTATCAAAAAATTCTAAAAAAGCTGCAAAATTTGAAGATGGTCATGTGGATTTCAATTCAGATGATGATCTACCTGTTCATCCAAAGTGGAAATCGAGTCATGTTGCTGATTTTAAACACAAAAGTAGGGGTAAAATGGGGATGAAGTTCGGTTCAGATGAGGATTCTGATCTTGATTCAGGTGTTGAAGACCAGAGTGATGATGATTTCCCACGTAAGCGTGTGGGACGAATGAATAATACACGGTCAAACGATTTCCAGAAAGTCAAACATGACTTTTCGGATGAAGATGATGACTTTAGCAGAGGTAAATCAAGAGGAAAGAAAGTATTTTCTGATAGAAGTAAACATTCTGCAAAGAGTTTTAGAAATGAGTCGTATGAAGGCGGTTCAAATGGTTTTAGGAACCGTAGACAAGAAAGTTTTGGTGATAGACAGCCTCGAAGGTCGGATAGGGGTCATGGTTCATTTGGATCAGGGTCGGATAGTTTTGGTGATAGACAGCCTCGAAGGTCGGATAGGGATCGTGGTTCATTTGGATCAGGGTCGGATAGGGGTCGAGGCTCATCTGGATCAGGGTCAGGTGCGGTTTCTGACAGTTATTTAGACCATGAAAGGTTTAGCAGGCCAAGGGTGAATGTAAGGTGATCGGGATTCATTATTAGACACGCTAGCAATCTAGACAATCATGATCATCGTTGTCATTGTCCATTTCTTGACCTCTAATTGTTGATCTTTGGCCCGACTCTACCAGGCCCGAGAAAGCAAAACCTTTTCACTTATCAAATGTAAGAACTTTTGGGAGTCGATGGTGATTCATGTGCAATTTAGAACAGTTTTGTTGGTTTTGTTATGGGTTTGTACATTTCTAATTAGAGAAATATAATTGGTTGATAGCATTATAATAAGGTTCATTGGAATTTAACTATCCCTATTCAGTTTATTACCAGTGGCGGTCCAAAATTTAATAAATTTGGCCCCCAATGGTCATCCGTTAAAAAAACTTAACGGGGTTAGTTTTATGCTGACATGTAACCTTACTAGCACATGATATGGATTTTAATTTCTTTTTTACATTTATTTTAACATGGTTAATTGATTACATGAAAATGGCCATAATAAAACCCTCTTTTTTACTTCATCTTTCTTTACCAGTTGAAACCCTAACTCTTTAGATTGAGAGCCGACGTGAATGAAAATCCCCTTCTTACTTCATCATCTTTACCAATAGAAACCCTAACTCTTTAGATTTAGAGCCAACATGAGTTCTACATCATCATCTACCCCCGTTCAATCCCATACACATAAAATCTTTAGACTTGGGCGCCATCATGTATTGTAATCATGACATGGTTGCAATCACGAGAATTGCTGGAAATCGAAGTACACGACAAGGACACGAGTTTTATGGTTGCCCTCTTTGGCCTGTAAGTGAATTTGCTCATGTGTAAGTAATTTTTGGACTTTGGAAAGTTAAATTCTATGTACTGAAAATTAATCTCTTGATGTGTAAATGTGTTAAGAGGTCGGATTGCAGGTTTTTCATGTGGAAACAAGACGTTGATGCTATGATTTCTACCAGATGCAATTATAATCTATATGAATTGAAAAACAAGGCACTAAAGATGAAGAATTTGAAGCTGGAGTTAGAGAATATGAAGCTTGAAGAAGAGAACACAAGTTTGAAAAATAAGATGACTTTTTGGAATGTAATATCAAAGAAAGCATATGTTTTTTCAAGTGTAGCTTATTAGGTGCAATATATTTTTATTTTAGCCACTTAAATTGAAATGTATTTGTTGTAATGGTTGTAATGGTTTTTCATGGTTTTGATTAGGATTATTAGATGCAATGGTTCTCAGTTGTATTTTGTCCAAGAGTTGTTTAATGAAATATAATGGCCTATGTTTATTGTAACAACATTGCAGCATACTACTGTCACATATCTAGCATATTACCATCAACAATGTCATCCAGGTGTTCATATTTGAAGTATCTAGCCATCCAAGTATCTAACCACAAGGAAAAAAAGGCCTTCACCAAAACACCCCCTAACCCTCAAAAGCAAACCCTACACAACCAAAAAAAAAGAAAAAAAAACACTTCTTAATCTTAATACAGCCTTAAAAAAAACAAAAAAAAAAACACTTACTGAAACAGCCTAATGCAGCCTCCACAAAAAAGTGTATTAGCAATCCTAATATAGCCTCCACAACAACTTCTTAATCTTACACCCTTAATCCAAGTTCATGTATAATCTTCTAATCTTCAAAACCATATTCAAAAACCAAATCAAATCAAGTAATAACAAAGAACACACCAAAAAATGAACAACCACAAAATCATCAGAATCCAAGTGCACCCCAACAAAACATTTATCTGTGACCACACCAGACCTAAACTAGCCAAACAAACAGCAATACACATCTTTGTACTGATCAAAATAAGCCCAAATTTCATAGGCTGCTCCCAACATTTGCATCCAATAAAGCCAAAAACATGCAAATTCTTCATATTAACATGAAAATCAATCCAAACATAAACATATAATATTAAACATTACCATTCAAGCAAACATAAACATACATAAACTACCATCCTAAAGACCATTTTCTAGTTTAAACAAAAGACAAATAAAGATGATAAAAGACCATTTTAAGGTACTATTCCAGACTGGTAGGTCTTCTTTGGTCTTCCCCTTGGCTTCTTTTCTTAGGTAGATTGTTGGGTGGGTTGAGAAGATTGTTGTGTTTCTGATGACCTTTTAAGCCTTCCTTGTGACTTCTTCCTTGACTAGATTGTTGTATGACTTGAGTAGAGTGTGTTATACCTTGTGAATTCTGTTCAACAGGTGCCTTTCTTAGCCTTCCTCTCTTCCTTGGTTCTTGACTACATCCTACAGTTGATCTTTCAGCAAATGAACCCCTTTTTTTAAACACACCATGCCCACTAAGCTTTTTAAGTTTATTGGGGAGTTCATGAGGATCTTTTTTCCTGTTTTTCTTAGGTCTTCCAGGACCAATCTTTACTGGTGAAGGGTCCAAAGGTAAGTGAACAGTTGGCCAATATTTTTCTAAAGGAAATGGAGGAATTGTGAATTCATAGGACTTGGTATACATTTGCTTTGTGTAATAAGCATGAGCATACTCCTCAACATTCACCTTTCTAAAACCTGCTACTGCACATACATGTACATATGGGATACCTGTAAGGTCCCATTTTCTACATGTGCATGTCTTGTTCTGCAAATCAACTGACACATCATCATAATACTTCACTTGAAACAAAGTGTTACTTGAAGGGTATACGGTACATTTAAAAGCCTTATCCTTGTCTCTATCAAGCTTTTTCTGAATCCTTGGGCACACAATCACATTTTTAGCAGACATTTCATTTTGTTTTCTGACTAACCTTGTCATTATTGATAGTCTGATGTCCTCTAACATGTTTATTATGTGCTTTGATCTTGATTGAAGGATATACCCATTAAATATCTTTACCATATTGTTGACTATGACATTAGTCTTGGTTTCCGTTTTGATATAACACCTGCAAACATTTTGGGTTCTGCTTAAGTAGTGCTTCTGTTGCATCAGCATTCACTTGCCTCATTTCCTTAATGGCCTTTTTGAAATCAGGAACAGAGTATGATCTAGTAGCTCTCCAAAACAATTCCTTTAAGTCATCTCCTTCGTAAGTCTTATGCCAATTTGCATATATGTTCCTAGCACAATTTCTATGCTCAGCATTAGGCCAAATCAAAAGCAGCTGCATTAAGCAATCCCTGAAAAAAAGTTATAACAAATTTGTGAGACAACGGACAAAGTAAGAAATAATACTTTTGGCCCGTTTGCATAATTTGAAATTATTAACTTAGAGTGTAATGATTCCTTGTCGTCAATTGAGATAAAGTATTGATTTATATAATGATTAGCTTCATATGGTGGGTACTGATAAATAAGAACATGAAAGAGAAGCTCGGATCGAGACAGAGTGAAAAGTTTAAAATGGAAATTTTGTGTGCAGTTAAGCCTGCCCGGGTCAATTATTAACCCGGTCGGGTGACCAATCTGTCAAATATCACAAAAGAAAACAGCAGTGCAACCCGGCCGGGTCACTTTAGAGCCCGGCCGTGTCAGCAATATGTCTACATTTAATCAATAATTAAGTCCTAAGCTAATTTGCACCATCATTGCTTTTGTTGATATGATTCTTATATGTTATAACACTAACCTAACTTGTAGGGATGTTTAGTCTTATGTAATGCTCAAGGAAAGCATCATGGATAATGATCAAGCGGTTGGGACGGATTGAAGACACACACATCTAAATGTTTGAAGTTATATCACTATTTGTAAATTGTTTCTCAAATTTCATCGAATGATTTAAAGTATGTAACTTGGTGAATGGGTTAAGTAGATGATTGTTGTTGTAACACACACACACACATATATATATATATATATGGGAGGGATATTTTGAGAACCATGTTGAGTTTTAAGAACTTAAGAACTCAATTCTTAGCCACACATTTTATTAAATAGATTGGATTGTGTGATTGAGATTAAATCTGACTAAAAAGTCAAAGTAGGAAAGAGAATAAAGTTGTAAGTGATTACACTAATTTTTACATCCGTTACACATGTGTAATAAGTCTACTCAGCGTGTAAAAAATTCTGTAATTTTTTTACGTGTATGTAACTTACATATATTACGCATGTGTAAAAAAAATTCGAAAAAAAAATCATTACACTGAGTTATTTCGAGTTCTTAAAACTCAAAGGGGTTCTCATTTGAAATCTCCCCTATATATATATATATATATATGTAGTGATGTCATTTTAAAAGACATCCAAAAGTAAAATTAACAAATAAATCTGGGACCGCCCGCACTAAAATATTTTATTAAATTGCTGTCAAAATTTTGGGGCGTTTCAAAATTTACTAAACCAAGTCAAACGTATTTAACTAGAACCAAGTCAAGCATATTAAACTAAAACCAAGTCAAACATGGTGTAACATACCTTCTGTTGGTCTTATACAAGTGTCCAATCCATCCCATCTTCAGTGACTTCTAAACACTTTTTCAACTCAGCCATAAACCACACCCAACTGTTATTCTCCCCTTCTACAACTGCCCATGCTACTAGGTACATCTGATCATTGCCATCCTTACCTATTGTAGCCAATAGCATACCCCCAAGAAAAGTTTTTAGAAAACAACCATCAAGACATAAAAGTCTTCTACAAACACTTAAGAAACCCTTCTTCACTGGATTAAAACAGACAAAAAAGCCTAAAGAACACCTCATCATCTGAATTTAAGTTATAGTATTGTGGTGGGACAGTTACTAGTTCAAAAGTTGAACCTGGATTTGTTTGTTTCAAAGCCTCCAAGTATGAACCCAACTTATCGTAATGCTCTTTCATTGATCCATAAAGTTTCTTTTGGGCACTATTTTTTGCCTTATAAGCGAGCCATGGAGTAATGAGAACCTTGTATTTCTCTTAACTGCATCTTGAATCTCTTTTTCTTTCCAATTTGGCTTGGCTTTGAATATTGGCAAGAACTGGTCAGCTATAAAGTTAGCATTAAGTTGTCTGTTCTTCATCATGTTTCTCTGACAAGTGTGTTCATTGGTTGCACCTTTAACCAAATAACAACCCTTTCTAGCATGAAATGACATGTAAACCATGAATGGACAACCTTCAACACAAGAAACACCTAATCTTCCATGCCTATTATTGTTACTTACAGAAATTGACACATTCCTACCATTAGTGACTGCATAATTCCTTACAGCATCTTTAAAAGCATCCCTTGTAGGAAACCTTGTACCAACAACCCATACCCACTTACTCCAATCTGTATAATGATTTACCACTGAACATTTGCCTTGTGCTTATTCCCTCTAATGTCATCTTCCTCACTCTCTCCTGGTGAATTAACATCTGCCTCAGAGTCTTCATAATCACTTGATAGATCTTCAACAAATTTGTCTCCTGTTGAAACGATTTCTGTTCCTTTTAATAACAATTCTAGGGGCTGTTTGGCAACTGTTGAACCAGTTAAGTCTGTTTGGCTGGACCTTTGAATAACTGAGCAAAATGACTATCTTACCCCTCTGAACTATTTCGTGTTGAATGAAATACATTTGTTTGGTTTACTCTGAATGATAAATAACTATAAAAACAAAATACAAAATAGTTTATGTACAGTTTGAGTTTACTTATTTGAAATTAGTTTAGTAGCTATCTCGTCACGCAAAGTGGTCATATACTCAATGACTTATGAACCCCATTCTGTATTGTGAACGAACCGGCCATTACTTTCTCCGTGTATTTCAAAATATATATTATTCTCAATTGTATATCAATGACCAACAACTTGAGGTTTCCTTCATCTTCTTCAGAAAGTAGTGTACTTAGACATCAAATCGTGTATTTAATTATCTAGTGTCAACATGATACATTATAATATATCACCGGAGAATTAATTTATAATGACAACTTGATAAGTATAGGTGTGACATTTGAGCCAAAACAAGGTACACCTCAGTACGTATTTACCGATTAAGCAAATAAACGCCTTTTGCGTAACAAACGAACGATTAACCGAACGGGTCGGGTTATGACCCAGATATCTCGGGGGGGCATTTATAAGTGATATACAATCTATATAAGCTAAAATATTAGAAATATGGCCTTAGTTTGATAGCAAACAAGTTAAACGAAAACATGCTCGTTTAACCACCCGCTATAGATTTAAACGCGAAAGATAGTTACAAACCAAGCATTGTACCATCCGTTAAGCCGAAAAAGACTTACCAAACACTTATTTGGAACGTTTTAAGCGATCCGTGAAAATATTTTTGATTTTTACAAACATATAGTATGTTTTTATAATTTTACACAAAACTAGCCGAAAAACACTTCTTTTGGCACTGTTTAACGCACCCGATAAGTTTTTCGCGCCAAAAACCGAACCCGAACTAAATTTGGACCGGGCTTTTCGTATTTGGGCTTGAGAAATCAGAAACTTGGGCCAAAATGAGGCCCAAAGGGGGCCCATGATGGTCCGATCGCAGCCGCCACCCCCCCTTGTTTATTCTTTCACATTTAAACTAGGTTCAAGCCATTTTTAACATCATTTCTTGGAAAACTCTGGACACCACTTCTGTTTCAGCCAGAAAACTTCCAAAACCCTAAGGTAAGAGCTTAAATAAGTAGCTTTTGAACTTGTTTAAACTTGTTTAAACTTGTTTAATACCATAAAAACATGTCTTGGTTACTAAAAATCATTCCTAACCGTGTAAAAATCCTAAAAATGGTCCATAAACATGTTTTGATCATACACATGGTAAGGAACCTGTTTTGATAGGTTTTTTGGCCATAAACACGGATTAAAGGGTTGAAACAACGTTTTTACGGTTCAAAAGTTCGTTTTTGTGCACTAGCCGAAACCCTAACTTAAGGGCTGTTATGTTGATGAAATATTGCTTGGTTTGTGATATAGGACTTGTACCTAGCTTTCTTAGAAGCACAAGAACCTGAAAACTTGATTAAAAGGTCGGAAACGAGCCAAACCCGCTAAGGTAATGCCGAAACACTCGCTTACGGACTATTTAGGTTAAGGTTATGATGTGAATATTTTTAGAACTTGAAATTTTGCAGGAAGATCAAGGACCATGTCAATGAGTCCCTGTTCAAATTTGGTAATTTTTCGACCATCCGAGAATATTTGGAGAATTTATTACCGAATTGGGACGTTTATTTGGGAAAAATAGCTAAAATACTTCAAAAATTATGAAATTTTTCTGGAAACTCAGATTTGATGTATTTTGATCACATATGAATTTTGGGATCATTTGGAAAAGTTTAAAGGTGTTGTGTTTATTTGCGTTCGTGTGAATTTTTACAGCCGAATTTGGGCCGAAAAGAATATTGCACGAGCTTTTTACATTCTGGAATTGATACAGGTTGTTTTGGGACATGATTTGAGTATTCAAGAAATTTTGGTGAATTTTTATAAATTGTTTGGGGTAAACGGACGATTTTCAGGCGAAATATAACTGATAAAATGAATTTTTATAAATTAATAAATCAGTAAATAAATTCCAGAAATATTTTTATAAAAATCTACATATTTTAATTGATAAGTGGTTAAATTTTCATAATTTAATGATTAACGGTTAATTAATTATACTAATCTAAATATTAAACAAATTCAGTTTTTATAACAACCGGCAAGTTCGCGACTAGTGAACCTACGGGAAAATCAAAACACCAAGAGTGATCAAAAATCATATGTTTGGACTAATTAAGTGAAAATGAACTTTTCTATGAGAAACCTGGACAATCCGGGTGGATTGTGCGCGTTTCTTCTCAAATCAAACTGAAAAAACGGAAACGGGCCCCGTGGCTAATCCGGGACCCCAGTATGTGATCTTTCTTTATAACTTAATCATTTTATTAACCAATACATTTACCTAAGCTTATTTTCCCATAACTGTTTTCTGAACGCGTAAACGAACAACTTGGCCCAGCTGGGAAAACGGGAATCTGAGCCAAGTTCAGTTTTAAGTATTAGACATTGAACAACATCACAACCTAAGCCTATTGCCACTTTCTGGGCGTTCCAGCTACACCCAGATTAGTTATACAGCCCAGTTTAGTATTGATATTATAATAATATTAAAATATTAATATTATTATAATATTGATTATAGGAACTACTGATAGCAGACCGAACAAACCACGAGCTGATACAGTACTGAATATCTACTAAACCGTGAGTCTCATGACCCCACTTTTAAACTGTTTTACGAACTTTTGGGGTGAAAAGCATGATTGATTACATATACATACCTGAAACATGTACTGATGTGAATTATCTAAGTGCTAACACACGAAAGTCCCCACAATCACAGTGATTAACTTCGAGCCGGTGGCTTGTGAATAGTACTATTGGTTTGACAAACCCAAACGGAATCGGCCTGGTTGCCGTGTCACATAGCACCGTTTGCACATGACCATATTTATACAAACAGGCTATGTAGTGTTAGACATAGCTACCGGGGCATGTTGTGGGCGGAAAGGGGCCACAGTGGTTGATGGAGCGTGGGAAATGGATGCACGCAGCACATACAGTCTAGGCTTCACTGTAGCTTAGCATAATTACATCACATACATCATTTACATACATACATACTTATTTCATGATTACAAGTGTTGACTTGTGAACACTCATTACTGTTTTCTTGAAACTCGTGAAACTCACCAACTCTAGTAGTTGACCCGTTTTAAACTGCTTTTCAGGTGTACCTAAATTGGAATGATTTGGTGACCTATTACTTGCCTGAGGTGTGTGGTTGATGCTACGTGAATAGAAGCAAGGGCGATAGTAGTAAGAATGTATAGTTAACGAACTAGTTTTGTTTGTATCGCTGAGACTGTAAAACAATGATAGAACGAAGAAATGTAATGTATTGTAAATTAGTTTGTAATGTTTCATTATAAACAGTGTGTTGATATCAGAGGTGTCTGTTACATTCCCGTTTTACGCTTCCGCATTGTGCTAGTCGGGTGTGACAGAAGTTGGTATCAGAGCCATTGGTTATAAAGGATTAGGTTATCCCTTAGGGTACCTAAAATATAACCGTAGGCTCGATTAACTCTGGGAAAATAATTAAATAATAAATTAATATTATATACTGATGGATGTCGGGATGAACTTGTAGAGCAAGTGAGTTATTGTGGTCCGGAACATAATGTGACAATCGTCAATTTCAGGTTAACCCCGTTAACTCAACTCCGTCAATTCAAACTTTAAGATCGTTGAATCTATAACGCACACTTCATTACATTTAAACTAGGGTTTAAATGACGCTTAACACTTACTACATGTGTAGTCTTTCGGGATTTGCACCGAAACGCAAACGAGTTGACGCGAACGATTGATAAATAAACGACAAACGTCAAAACACTAATTATGTGATTATTATGTGTTAGATATATGTGTGTTACTTGATTGTTATGTGGAACGTTAAACAAGAAACAAGAACCAACTAGTTTAGGCTAGAGATGTAACACTTGAAAGATTAGGGGCTAGAGTGTAACTTGTATATCTATAAATATAACCTTAACTACAAACCCTAACCTATTTTATTAACCTACAACCCGATCGGCCTCCCCTTTGCTCTCTCTTGGCTGCCGTCCACAAACACACACACATACACCATCAATTCAAGCCTTTGATTGAAGAACAAAGTGCTAGGAAGGTATATTTGATCATCCTTCACATCCTTGTTGATTGAATTTGATGTTTGTTGGGTTAATAACAAACCCTAGCTGGCCGATTTTGTTCATGCATATGATTAATATGATTGTTGTTATTTGAATAATGAATTGATAACTAGTTTGATAGTATTGCATGTTAATTGTTGTGTCCTTGATTGTGAGTTCAAATAAAACCCTAACCATGTGTGTATGGTGTAATTGATATGCATGGATAGTAGTTATAGTGTCTAGAGGGTTATATGGATGCATGATAGTTCATAGATTGTTATTTTGTTGAGTTTTGATGTGAACAGATTCTGGACAGAATGTATATACGATGTTTAACTGACTGTAACGAAGTGTAAACGTGAAAATTGATTGAGATTGTGGGTACTGCAGTAAACTAGGTTGAGTCTAGTTTCTATAAAGTATAAATTCGTAATTTTTGGATAAGTGGAAGTATACTCTTATGATTTTACAAAAACGTGATGCAAAGCTGAGCTGTTAGACCTGCTGTTAGGTTATGTTGTAAATGTTATATCTCATGAACTACGAGACCAATTGGGTTGGTTCCACTTCTGGAAGTTGACTCACTGAGTTAGGAACCAAACCCAAGTGGTCTTGCATTTATTGGATTTTTCGTTTAACGGGAATTGTAAATAACATTCTGTTGCGCATGAATCTGACTGATATGAGTTTGCTGTAATGTTTTGGTCATTATAAGAAAAATATGTGGAATAAAAATAAGATAAAATATGTTCTGGAAACCTAAGATATGTATGCTTCTGTGGTGATTTTTGGTGAATTAATTGAGACGTTATGATCGGTGAACTAGTGCAATCTTTCAAGTAGAAATTCTGTCATAACGAAACTAGCTGCTGAGTTGTATAGGAATGCATGAAATATGATAGTTTTTATAAAATTGTTGTATTTTGACCAAAATACCCTTGCGGGGAATAGTTGTTAGTTGATTGTCATGAATTGACCAAATTGCCCTTATGGGGAATAATGGTTAGTTAGTCTTTGTTTGTTGACCAAAATGCCCTTACGGGAATAATTGCTAGTTAATTGTTGTGTGTGACCAAATCACCCTTACGGGGAGAAATTACTAGTGATATACATTATTAGTACGTGACACGAAAGTAATTGCTCACTCATGTATCGTATCACAATTTTACTTGTTTAAGTCACACACGATTCACAAACGAAACACGAAACATGTTACGTGCATAGGTATTATGTGCCGAGTCTAGAGACTCGTTAAACATTCCGATACTTAGAAAATCTCTTTGTTATTTTAGAACGCTAGAGAGTTTTCTACGACGCGCATCACTCGGTGATCTAGATCGGATATTCTTCGCAAACAGTGAGTTCACTTACCCCACTCTTAAACTGTTTTCAAACGTTTTTCACTTGGGGGAGATAACATACTCCGATAAACATATTTTCTGAGATAAACGCATATGAAAGATTTTGTTATAAATTATATATCACTTGTAAAGGCTAAGCGGCATACGTAACATTTGAAGTCCCACACATCGGACCGGTTAATATTTGGAATAGCGAGTCACTTTTGGGTAGTACTACTGGGTTTGACAAACCCCACCCGACGCTAAGCTCAACTGGAGGTTGAGTGGGTGTAAATTTTGGCTAACACTTACCATGGTCTGGAGGACCTGGTGACGGGCACTTGATAAACAGTCAGCTTCGGTCGCGAACCACTTAGCGATACTTGTTGTATAGATTAGCTACCTATCGATATATAATTTGACATAACACTATCTGGTAATGCAAAACACTTAAACGCTGTAACGTGGTTACACACTTAAACGCTGTAACGTAGTTACACACTCAAACGCTGTAACGTGGTAACACACTCAAACGTCGTAACGGGGTTACGCAACATTTAAACGTCGTAACGAGGTTACGCAAAACGCTAAACGATTTATCTTATTTTACTTGTGAACTCACCAACCTTGTGTTGACACTTTTAGTATGTTATTCTCAGGTAGCCGAGGCGGGCGCGCGGTTTAGGAGCATGCATTAATGAAAACACTTTTATTCTGCAAACTTAATTTTAACAGTTACATTTGGTTTTAAGTCGTCCTGCGTGACGCAACTTTTGAATTAAGGTTTTACGCTTCCGCACTTACTTTCATTTAAACGTTTTTCTTTGGTTTGGTTATAACTAATGATTCCGATCCTGCCAGTTCACACCCTCTGACGGTAAAACTCCGTTAGTGGATTTTGAGGGTGTGACAGATTGGTATCAGAGCCATTGGTTATAGCGAACTAGAAGCTGCATGCATACTAGACTATAACCGCGACGACCCATTAGTTATAATGATACGCACTGCATAGGTTTGTGTAGTCTTGAAATCTTATTTCTTTACCTCCTTCACTCTTACGCGCGCATATACACGGCTTACCTGTAGGAATGTCGACGCCACCCTCATCATCATCCGATTCGATGACGCATGCTCACGGGAAGGAACCGCAGTTACCTACTGCCTCGCCACCCCGTGTAGTCCCGGAACTCGAAGCTCCTGCACCGAAGAGGTACCGCCCATCCGGAGGCCTGTATGAAAACGACGTTAGCTGGGATTGGTACCCCAACATGATCAGACGTATGGTCTACCGTGAACAAGTTCCCCCATTGCCTCACCCGAACCATCCTACTTACCCTAACACTCTACCACCCATAACCGAACCTGTGGAGCGAGTTCTCGCAGCTGTCGTTTCTTGTTTGGAGCGTGATGTGGGTTACATGCGCTACACAAGAGAGAACGTTTCCAGATTGTTAAAAGACGAAACCGAGAATAAGGAGGAGATGGCCCGCATGGCGGCGGCAATGAAAGATATGCAAGGGGCTAGTGATCAACAGATGAGGGTTATGATGAAGATGCAAGCCGAAATGATAGACTTGAAAGAGCAACTCCAAGAAGCAAGGACCCGAACTGAGATAGCATTAGAACGTTGCGATATCCTACAAATGCAACTTGCACAGAACGCAGCAGAACCTGAGGCAGAGCCTGAGGCTGAGCCCGAGGCAGAGCCTGAAGTAGAACCTGAAGAAGATCCCGAAGAGGAGCCTGAGGAGGATCCCGAGGAAGATCCCGAGGAGGAACCCGAAGAAGAACCGGAGGAAGAACCGGCTGAGGAGGAGGCACATTCGGAAGTGTCCTCAGATGACGACATCTAGTGATGATGATACTTAGATGGAGGGGTTGTCTCCATCCTAACTATTATTTTTCTATGATTTTAAGGATTGATTGGAAATACTTTGTAGCGAATACAATGGTTTTAATCATGAGTTATTATTTAGACTAATATGTGGTTGTGATGTGATGTTTTTTTTTTCTTACCTATCTTTTATTACATGTATGGTGTGTTGTATATGAAAGAAAAATTCATGTTTAACATTTTATACTGTGATTCTAGGAAATGGCCGGAAGAAACGCTGGACGAGGACGTGGTAACATCAGCATGACTGCAGCTGAACTCCAAACTCTGCTGAATGACCATGTTGCTGCCGCTTTAGCTGCACACGTTGAGAATCATACTGGAGGTCCAAGTGGAACATGTACCTTCAAGAACTACCTAGACTGCAAGCCCAGTACGTTTAAGGGCACTGAGGGAGCTATAGGCTTCCTGCGTTGGGCTGAGAAGGCCGAGTCGGCCTTTGAGATGTGTAACTGTCCCCCTGCCAGTAGGGTCAAATTCGCTGCTGGGACACTTGAGGATTCCGCCCTCACTTGGTGGAATTCGAATGTCCAGATCCTTGGATTGGAACTGGCTAACGCGATGAACTGGGAGGAGTTCAAAAACATGATGCGAGAGGAGTACTGTCCGAGGGAAGAAATTGCGAAGTTAGAATCGGAGTTTTGGTCGTTGAAGATGGTGGGTTCGGAGATTGAAGCCTACACTACTCGTTCGCACGAGTTGGCAGTGATGTGTCCGCGGATGGTGGATCCGCCGAGCAAGAGAATAGAGTTATACATTGATGGGTTAGCACCACAGATTCAGGGCATGGTGACGTCTTCCCGACCAGCCACGATCCAACAAGCGATCCGTTTAGCTCACAAACTGACGGATCAAGCTGTGACCCAGGGTGCGTTACCACCAAGGGGTTCGACTGTTAAGGCCCGTGACAACCCGAGTAATGACCACGTCAGCAACAGTAACAACAACAGCAACCCGAACAGCGGGAAGAGAAAGTTTGACAACACCAGATCTTCATCCTCAAACCTCCCACCGCAACACCACTACCGTAAGCCCGAATTTACTCGGAATTTCAACACTCAGAATCACAACAACAACAACAACGGTAGCGGGCAGGTTTCGAGCGGATATGCTGGGAAATATCCAAAATGCAACAGGTGCAACTTTCATCATGATGGTCAGTGTGACCGTGTCAAGTGTCAAAGATGCGGAAAGATAGGTCACCAAGCGAAGGAATGTAGAGTTGACCTTGCGGCGAAGGGTGCTCCTAAGCCACCGATGACGACTAAGGGATGTTTTGAATGCGGACAGGAAGGTCATTTCCGGAAGGATTGCCCCAAGCTGAAACAGAATGACAATAATGGGGGCAATGGAAGTGGCAGTAATGGTGGAGGAAATGGCAAAGGAAGAGCGTTTGTGATTGGATCAAGTCAAGCCCGCAGAGATCCGCATGTGGTGTCTGGTAAGTTCCCTGTAAACGATTGTTTTGCTTCTGTTTTGTTTGACACTAGAGCTGATAGGAGTTTTGTGTCAAAGGCCTTTAGCCAACTTTTAAACCTTACTCCAACCCCGTTAGACGCTAAGTTTCCTGTTGAATTAGCTAACGGTAAAACTGTAATAACAACTCATATACTTGCGGGATGTAAGTTGAAACTGTCAGGTCATGTCTTTGACATCGACCTTATTCCTTTTACGCTTAGTAGTTTCGATGTCGTTGTCGGCATGGACTGGTTATCCGAGAACCGAGCGGAGATTATATGCCATGATAAGATAGTCCATATTACCACCCCTTCTGGCGAGATCATTTCGGTCCGAGGCGAGAGAAGCGGCATGACCACCAGCGTCATTACCCATATGAAGGCACAGAAGTATTTACGAAAGGGTCATCCGGCAATTTTGGCGCAGATTGTTGAGAAACCCGCGGAGGAGAAACGAATTGAAGACATACCGGTTGTGCGAGACATCCCGGAAGTTTTCCCGGAGGATTTACCTGGACTCCCTCCTATTCGTCAAGTCGAATTTCAGATCGAGTTGACACCCGGTGCAGCACCCATAGCACGAGCCCCGTATCGGCTCGCACCGGCGGAACTTCAGGAGTTGTCCACCCAGTTGCAAGATTTGTTGGATAAAGGTTTTATCCGACCTAGCTCATCGCCATGGGGAGCCCCTGTCTTGTTTGTCCGAAAGAAAGACGGGACTTTCCGAATGTGCATCGACTACCGGGAGTTGAACAAGATGACGGTCAACAACCGTTATCCTTTACCCCGAATTGATGATTTGTTTGACTAGCTTCAGGGATCGAGTTACTACTCGAAGATCGATCTACGATCCGGTTATCACCAGCTGAGAGTGCGCGAAGAAGATATTTCAAAAACGGCTTTCAGAACACGGTATGGTCACTACGAGTTTTCGGTTATGCCTTTTGGCCTAACCAACGCACCAGCCGTATTTATGGATCTCATGAATCGAGTATGCAAGGCGTACCTCGACAAGTTTGTGATTGTTTTCATTGATGATATTCTCGTCTACTCCAAGAACGAGACTGACCACGAAGAGCACTTAAGGATAATTCTGGAACTACTGAAGAAGGAACAACTGTATGCTAAACTCTCGAAATGTGAATTTTGGCTTCGCGAGGTTCACTTTTTAGGACATGTGATCAACGAGAATGGTATCCATGTCGATCCCGGTAAGGTAGAGGCCATCAAAAACTGGGAAGCACCTAAGACTCCGACTGAGGTGCGACAATTCCTAGGACTGGCCGGCTACTACCGGCGTTTCATCGAGGGATTTTCAAAGATTGCTCAACCCCTCACCGCTTTGACTCACAAGGGCACTAAGTACGACTGGGGTGACGCTCAAGAATCCGCTTTTCAACTGTTGAAAACCAAGCTTTGTAGCGCCCCTATTTTAGCCCTCCCCGAGGGAACGGAAAATTTTGAGGTACACTGTGACGCATCTATACAAGGTCTCGGTTGTGTGCTGATGCAACTCGAGAAGGTTATAGCCTACGCCTCTAGACAACTACGGGTTCACGAGAAGAACTACACGACCCATGATTTGGAACTCGGAGCTGTGGTGTTTGCTCTCAAGATATGGAGGCATTACTTGTACGGTACCAAGTTTACCATTTACACCGACCACAAGAGTCTCCAACATATCTACGATCAGAAGGAGCTGAACATGCGACAGCGTCGTTGGGTCGAGCTGCTTAAAGATTATGATTGTGCCGTCAAGTACCACCCTGGCAAGGCCAATGTGGTGGCCGACGCCCTCAGCAGAAAAGAAACAGATAAACCCAGACGGGTGAGAGCATTGCAACTTACGATTCATGCCAGCTTACCCGATCAGATTCGCGATGCGCAACTGGAAGCGTTGAAAGATGATAATCTTCCATCGGAACTCATGCGGGGCATGAGCAAGCAACTTGAAACCAGATCGGACGGGGTCCGATATTTTGAGAACCGGATTTGGGTTCCACGATACGGAGAATTGAGAACTCTATTGATGGACGAAGCTCACAAGTCCCGATATTCTATCCACCCTGGCTCAGATAAAATGTATCATGATTTAAAGGAACTTTACTGGTGGCCGAACATGAAAGCCGACATTGCCACCTACGTGAGCAAATGCTTGACTTGTGCCAGAGTCAAGATAGAATACCAGAAACCATCTGGTCTACTGCAACAACCGGAACTCCCAATGTGGAAATGGGAACACATCTCAATGGACTTTATTACGGGTTTGCCTAAAACACCGACGGGATGCGATACCATCTGGGTGATCGTTGACCGGTTGACTAAATCGGCGCACTTCCTAGCGATTAAGGAAACAGACAAAATGGAAAGATTGACTCGTGTCTACATGAAGGAAGTAGTGTCGAGACACGGAGTGCCTGTCTCGATCATTTCCGATCGAGATTCTCGTTTTACCTCACACTTTTGGAAGTCGCTGCAAAGCGCACTGGGCACACGTCTCGATATGAGTACCGCATACCATCCTCAGACGGATGGGCAAAGTGAACGGACTATTCAGACCCTGGAGGATATGTTGCGTGCATGCGTCTTAGATTTCGGAAAAAGTTGGGAACCCCACTTACCCTTGGTAGAGTTTTCGTATAATAACAGCTACCACGCAAGTATTAAGGCAGCGCCGCGGACGGAAGTGTCGACCACCACTCTGCTGGGCAGAGGTGGGTGATAGCCAAATCACTGGTCCGGAACTGGTACTCGAAACCTCGGAAAAGATTGTTCAAATCCGAAACCGCATGGCAGCAGCACGAGATCGCCAAAAGAGTTACGCCGACAAGCGCCGAAAACCTCTCGAATTTCAAGTAAACGATCGAGTGTTACTCAAAGTCTCACCCTGGAAAGGTGTGGTTCGCTTTGGTAAGCGAAACAAACTCAACCCACGATATGTTGGTCCGTACCGGATAACTGAGCGCATTGGTCCGGTGGCGTACCGACTGGACCTACCAACAGAACTCAGTGGCGTACACGATGTATTCCACGTATCAAATTTGAAGAAATGCCTATCTGATGAAACCCAAGTAGTCCCTTTGGAGGAACTACAAGTTGATGAACAGTTACGGTTCATTGAGGAACCAGTCGAGGTTTTGGATTGGGAAACCAAAACGCTCAAACGCAGCAAAATTCCAATCGTTAAGATTCGTTGGAACTCGAGACGTGGACCGGAGTTCACATGGGAACGCGAGGATCACATGATGAAAAAGTATCCTCACCTTTTTGAAGGGCTAACCAAACACCGAAAACCGCGAAACCCGGCAAACCGTCAAACATCACCGGAGGTATGAACTAAATTTCGGGACGAAATTTCTTTCTACTAGGGGATGATATGACAAATTGAAAATTTTTCTTACTTTTTCAGGCTCTCATCACGACTTGACTCAAATTTTCGGGACGAAAATTCTTTAACATGGGAATGATGTGACAATCGTCAATTTCAGGTTAACCCCGTTAACTCAACTCCGTCAATTCAAACTTTAAGATCGTTGAATCTATAACGCACACTTCATTACATTTAAACTAGGGTTTAAATGACGCTTAACACTTACTACATGTGTAGTCTTTCGGGATTTGCACCGAAACGCAAACGAGTTGACGCGAACGATTGATAAATAAACGACAAACGTCAAAACACTAATTATGTGATTATTATGTGTTAGATATATGTGTGTTACTTGATTGTTATGTGGAACGTTAAACAAGAAACAAGAACCAACTAGTTTAGGCTAGAGATGTAACACTTGAAAGATTAGGGGCTAGAGTGTAACTTGTATATCTATAAATATAACCTTAACTACAAACCCTAACCTATTTTATTAACCTACAACCCGATCGGCCTCCCCCTTGCTCTCTCTTGGCTGCCGTCCACAAACACACACACATACACCATCAATTCAAGCCTTTGATTGAAGAACAAAGTGCTAGGAAGGTATATTTGATCATCCTTCACATCCTTGTTGATTGAATTTGATGTTTGTTGGGTTAATAACAAACCCTAGCTGGCCGATTTTGTTCATGCATATGATTAATATGATTGTTGTTATTTGAATAATGAATTGATAACTAGTTTGATAGTATTGCATGTTAATTGTTGTGTCCTTGATTGTGAGTTCAAATAAAACCCTAACCATGTGTGTATGGTGTAATTGATATGCATGGATAGTAGTTATAGTGTCTAGAGGGTTATATGGATGCATGATAGTTCATAGATTGTTATTTTGTTGAGTTTTGATGTGAACAGATTCTGGACAGAATGTATATACGATGTTTAACTGACTGTAACGAAGTGTAAACGTGAAAATTGATTGAAATTGTGGGTACTGCAGTAAACTAGGTTGAGTCTAGTTTCTATAAAGTATAAATTCGTAATTTTTGGATAAGTGGAAGTATACTCTTATGATTTTACAAAAACGTGATGCAAAGCTGAGCTGTTAGACCTGCTGTTAGGTTATGTTGTAAATGTTATATCTCATGAACTACGAGACCAATTGGGTTGGTTCCACTTCTGGAAGTTGACTCACTGAGTTAGGAACCAAACCCAAGTGGTCTTGCATTTATTGGATTTTTCGTTTAACGGGAATTGTAAATAACATTCTGTTGCGCATGAATCTGACTGATATGAGTTTGCTGTAATGTTTTGGTCATTATAAGAAAAATATGTGGAATAAAAATAAGATAAAATATGTTCTGGAAACCTAAGATATGTATGCTTCTGTGGTGATTTTTGGTGAATTAATTGAGACGTTATGATCGGTGAACTAGTGCAATCTTTCAAGTAGAAATTCTGTCATAACGAAACTAGCTGCTGAGTTGTATAGGAATGCATGAAATATGATAGTTTTTATAAAATTGTTGTATTTTGACCAAAATACCCTTGCGGGGAATAGTTGTTAGTTGATTGTCATGAATTGACCAAATTGCCCTTATGGGGAATAATGGTTAGTTAGTCTTTGTTTGTTGACCAAAATGCCCTTACGGGAATAATTGCTAGTTAATTGTTGTGTGTGACCAAATCACCCTTACGGGGAGAAATTACTAGTGATATACATTATTAGTACGTGACACGAAAGTAATTGCTCACTCATGTATCGTATCACAATTTTACTTGTTTAAGTCACACACGATTCACAAACGAAACACGAAACATGTTACGTGCATAGGTATTATGTGCCGAGTCTAGAGACTCGTTAAACATTCCGATACTTAGAAAATCTCTTTGTTATTTTAGAACGCTAGAGAGTTTTCTACGACGCGCATCACTCGGTGATCTAGATCGGATATTCTTCGCAAACAGTGAGTTCACTTACCCCACTCTTAAACTGTTTTCAAACGTTTTTCACTTGGGGGAGATAACATACTCCGATAAACATATTTTCTGAGATAAACGCATATGAAAGATTTTGTTATAAATTATATATCACTTGTAAAGGCTAAGCGGCATACGTAACATTTGAAGTCCCACACATCGGACCGGTTAATATTTGGAATAGCGAGTCACTTTTGGGTAGTACTACTGGGTTTGACAAACCCCACCCGACGCTAAGCTCAACTGGAGGTTGAGTGGGTGTAAATTTTGGCTAACACTTACCATGGTCTGGAGGACCTGGTGACGGGCACTTGATAAACAGTCAGCTTCGGTCGCGAACCACTTAGCGATACTTGTTGTATAGATTAGCTACCTATCGATATATAATTTGACATAACACTATCTGGTAATGCAAAACACTTAAACGCTGTAACGTGGTTACACACTTAAACGCTGTAACGTAGTTACACACTCAAACGCTGTAACGTGGTAACACACTCAAACGTCGTAACGGGGTTACGCAACATTTAAACGTCGTAACGAGGTTACGCAAAACGCTAAACGATTTATCTTATTTTACTTGTGAACTCACCAACCTTGTGTTGACACTTTTAGTATGTTATTCTCAGGTAGCCGAGGCGGGCGCGCGGTTTAGGAGCATGCATTAATGAAAACACTTTTATTCTGCAAACTTAATTTTAACAGTTACATTTGGTTTTAAGTCGTCCTGCGTGACGCAACTTTTGAATTAAGGTTTTACGCTTCCGCACTTACTTTCATTTAAACGTTTTTCTTTGGTTTGGTTATAACTAATGATTCCGATCCTGCCAGTTCACACCCTCTGACGGTAAAACTCCGTTAGTGGATTTTGAGGGTGTGACACATAATAACAGACTTGCTTGTACGAGTGAATTCTGGGAGAAGTCGCGGAACGTGTGGTTAGGTAAAAGTGGCAACATATGTGTATAAAAGGTAATGGGAAAGTATATATATATGTAACACTCATACGTGTTTATGTGGAACAAGATGTATAAATATGTGTACGTACGATACTGTTGATGACGGTAAATTTTACTATGAATATTATATTCATTTATATTCAGTATTGATTTAAATAATAATAATAATAATTAAAATTTTAATAAAACTAATATTATATTATGATATAATTAATATTAAATTTGGTTTAGTTAATTAATCTCCTCGACAATAGTTAGCGATAGCAATAGTTATCATTCTTATAACTAACCTTTGTGCAGACTTATGTCAATGAATAACGACTACGTACCGGAAGAACAACCGGTAATATCTGTAGAGGAGGATCCCGAAGAAGAATCAGAGGAGGATCCAGAAGAAGAAGACCTAGAAGAGGAACCGGATGAGGAAGAGGAAGAGGTGGAAGAAGAGGTTATTTGTAGAGAGCTACCCAGGAATGTGCCTGATCTATCTGGTTACAGATGCGATAGTTATCCACCCAAGTCACCACGCAAGGATCAAGACGAAGTTAACAGTCAGTATCGTTCACCTGCTAGAGTAGCCAGATTACCCACTCCACCTATACACCTGTCGCCGACGACTTCAGCTACTGCACGAGTCCGGCAGACTGCTCGTATTCGGGTAACCCCGATTGACCCTACGTCGATTCCATTCAGATCTACCCATGACCGGGGAGGACCTTCACGCCCTAGGGTAGATACTTCATCTTCTCGTTCATTGAGTATACCTTCCCCTCGTCCTGACCTCCCAAACGCAGGAAACAACTCTTGGATGGCTGTCCTGACTGACCGTGTGATAGACCACTCGATAGCCATAGCTAAAATTAACCAGGAGAGGAGGGACATGACCCAGTACTTATCGACGTTACATCAGATAGTACTGAACTTGCAGCAGTCAGATGCCTACCACCACTGTTGTTTGGATAGGGTGACAGTTCGGCTGTGGAACTGTTACTGGGTGATTACGGTGTTGTTATTTATATGTTTGTGGTTAGTCTATCGTCTGTATGGATAGATGCGGGATATTACAACTATGTGTACATGATCTTTTGATACCCCATGTATGTATATAGTAGTATGTTATGTTAATATGGGGCACAACTTTGTACATTATTACAAGCACTGACCCTTATAGGGTTAAGTCTAACAGTCACTTAGTGACAGATTTTGATATATACATGCAAGCACTGGCCTTTATCAGGCTAAGTCTATGTACCTTTTATTATCAATGTACAGAGCAATTTGTGAAATGTCAGTATGTTATTTGGCTTACCTGTACAACATTTATTGTGATTATTATTACACAGTGCCGTAGACTGGAATTAGTATTAGTTGGCTTATATTTGTTTATCATTATAGAATGGCCCCAAAGAAAGCAAACCCTATGACTGAGGCAGAAATAGCCGAGATGATTGCTCGGCAAATGCAAGCAGAAATAGCCGAGGTGTCTGTTACATTCCCGTTTTACGCTTCCGCATTGTGCTAGTCGGGGTGTGACAATAGGACATGCATTCAATTCATTTTATGATATATTTCCTTTAAAATCACAGCGTATGGGTATACAATAATCATCAACCGCAAGTTATTCATCTTTTTATTTTTCCAACAAAAACGAACTTTCATAACCAACAAAGATAGTTATAGTACAACGGAAACTCAATAAGTGGCTGAAGTAAACATAAACCACATGGAAACCTACAAACATCAAATCAAAATCTCCTATTCTAATACGAACATGAAGATGAAGAGTTATAATATTCATGTTCACACCAAATCCATTTTGTTCTTCTACAACTCCGCCTTTCTTTTAATCCTATACCATGCTTGAGTTGTCTTGCCTTTCTTTTAATCCTATGCATTTCCTCCCTTTATTTTTTAGGATTCTGTTTTGGCCGCTTCCGATCACAATATTACACCATATCAAATTGGTGCCATAAAAGAAATAATAATAATAATAATAATAATAATAATAATAATAATAATAATAATAAGCATGCAGATGCATTTTCCTTGCTAATCGCTCATTTGCCAATCCAACTTTACCGATTAACTAGTAAGTTCCCCATGCGCGTTGCGCGGGTAACTCGGTAACGGACCCGAATATCAAAACGTGAATACACAAAAATATCATAACGACTATCATTTTGACGCTAATAAAGAACAATCATCTAATTCTGATTATATGATGGCTGCAACTTTTATTTATATAATTGTAAATAAATTTGGTTATTTATTTGGTTGCTAGGTGAAGATACAATATGGATAACTCGTCTGAATTAGAAAAACAAAACAAAAAAAAAACAAACCTTTTTGACGGAAAATATTTCTTTGCAAACAATGAAGTTTAACATATGTTGAATCCAAAAGAGACCACCACGGAACGTGTTTCCTGAAGATAGGACTCGGTCGGTAATGCCCCTGATATAATCTGCGACATTTGTTGAAAGAGAGAGCATAAATTATTGTATGTAAAAAATAATCTCAAAAACTATTGAGAAATGCCCAAACTTTAAATATGTTTTCAAGGTATTAAATGGAAACAAATAGTCAAATAATAACACTTGTAATAATGTTATTTGTTAAAACTTAAAATTAATCTTAAACTTAAAATACATAGGTAGCATTTGGATGTCAAAACAGACCATTACAAGTTTACAACTCAACAGATCAACCAATGTTCCAATAGAACCTGAATTTGTATTCAAGTGCACATTCTAATCCTACAGGTAAGAAACTTCATTCATAAAATGATAGACCATATCAAGCTACAATTTTATATAAATCACCTTAAAACGACGAAGAGACAAACCCGCAAACAAAGGTGCTGTTTGTTTTTTTAGAGGTAAAATGTCTGCAGTCTGCGGATCATATCTGCGAACATCTGCAGCAGAAGAGGTTGACCAAATCTCTACAGTCTGCAACAAGAAGACTGTTTGTTTTTTAACTTCTGCACACTGCTATAATAAACAGAAAATTAAATAAACCGATTTTTTTAAAGAAAAATCAAATAACACATTCATAAAACTTCTACAGATTTTATTCAACAACAAACTAGTAATAATTGTACAATTTAACAAAAAAATCAAACAACAACACATTCATACATCTAAACCTTCTACAAACTTTACTCAACAATAAACTAGCAATAATAGAACAATTACAATAATGGTGGATAGACTATCAAATCTTGAAGAAATAAACATGCCAAGGTAGATGGTAGACAGTGGTGGAGGTGGCAGCTACGGCTCGAGGTGGCGAAGCAGCGTGCGGCGGCGGTGATGTCGGGAGAAAGGCAGCGGCGGTCGGCTGAGAGTGGTGGAGGAGCAGTGGAGGTCGCCGATGGTGCGGCGCCGGCTGTGAAGGAGATGGTAGAATGAAAGGGGGCTAGGGTTTTGAATGAGATAGAAAATGCAGAAGACTTGAAAAGAGCAAGGTCCATGTCTTCTAGGATAAGAGAGCACGAAGACGTTTTTTAATGAAATGTCTTCAGAAAAACAAACAGTAGGCGACGCAGACATAAGAGGCCAGGAAGATCTTCAGACAAAAAACAAACACCACCAAAATCATTAGCGTCCTAAGTGAACCAGGTAACCATACAGCAGCAACAAAAACGGTAAAAAGGTACAATGTTGTTAGAAAAACAATCACTCAAATCGAAACCAAGAGGCAACTCATTTAACTGATGTTAGTAGATATGTTAAATATGCACCCTCTACCTTCAATGTAAATACACCCATAAACACTTTGATTGCCACTGCACATAATTAATATACACACCAAGTTTTTCGAATGCAAAAACAAAGAAGCAAGTCAATTGCATAAAAATTGTTCCACAAATACAAGCATTAGCTAAACAAATCCATCTCAGTCTCAACTTTCCACATATTTAGATTATTAAAATCAAATATAATTATTTTATCAAGATCATGGAAAAATTCATCACATGCCGCTAATTCTAATAATCAAGTAAATATACATGGGCTCTTGAAGTCGTATCTTTTAAATTATCAATAAAAATCAAATCAATAATCAAACCAAACCTAAATCTAAGAGTAAGAGGCTGATGCCCAAAAAGTAAACTGATATGAATTTCATTCTTAAATTAATGTGAGTTTGGTCTAAGCATTTTATCAAACAGCTTGTGTGCACACTGCACAACAAGCTATTAGATTAACATGCTGAATATAAAACTATTAGCAAACAGTCGGTTTGGACAAGCAATCTACCGAAACCAAATTGAACCAAACTATAATAAAAGCATAAATTCCTAATTCGTTCACAACCTCACGGATTTATAGATGTTGATTGATTTCTAATTTAATCGAAGAATAAGCAGAAATCCCTAATTTGTTCACAAACCCTAACTCGAACCATAAGAAAAGAAAAATCAATCGGAGGTAGGGAAAGAGAAAAGCGCAAATAGATTAAGAAACAGAAATAGTACCTGGCTGTGTTCCAAATCAGATAGAAATTGAGCGCGAAGTCACGACGATGATGGTGGTGATGTGCGTGGAGAAGAGGGTTAACTATGGTCAATTCTTCATTCAAGCTATGATTTTTGGCTGAATGGGTATTTTTGGCTGAATGGGTAAGAGGCCCATTCAGCCATTCAGATGCTATCTTTTGATGAAACAAACACCCCAATGACTAAGTGAATCAGATCTCAATCTCTGAATGGATCCATAAACAAATAGGCCCCTACCAAATCTTTCTGTGACAACTCATTTTCTTTTATTGCAGCAATAGATGCTCTCCACCCTTCATCATCATTGTCTGAATTAGAACCATTCAAAACAGATACTTTCCACTCTTCATCATCACTATCTGCTACATCAGATCCATCAGCTCCTTCATCAGAACTAGAACCCTTATTAGTAACTTCTGTTGTGGCTAGTTCTTTGTGGGGTAAAGGTATTAGTTTGGTTGGTGTAGGAAGTCTTCTAGCAGTACACTTAGTAATCCTGTATGTGTAGTTCTTTGGTGAGTGAGGATATTACTTTTGTAGGTGTAGGAAGTCTCATAGCAGTAGCTCTAGTGTATTTAATTTTCTGTTGAGGTGATTGTTTAAGGTTCAAAGGGGCTTGTTATGTGGGCTTGAATGTTACTAGTTTGGGCTTTGTTTTGGTTCAATTGGGCTTCAACAACAGAAGACTTACCTTGTACATATAGATGAAGAATATGCTTCACATCATCACCCAATGTTGACACCATCTTGTTCACATCTTCATCATTCTTCAACTGAATAAGTCCTTCTTCAAAGTTCATCCCAGGAATTAAGTAAAACATATCAAAATCTTTAGTTTTGTATGACTTACTATCCATCACAAAACCCATTAGCTCAAAGTAAGACATTTTGTCTACATCAACCTCAAACATGTATCACCCCCCCCCCCCCATCATAGTGCAATTTAGGTTTGGAGTTAAGATTCCCACCATGCCAAACTTTTACATTAATCGTATCATCCATCTCCCTGTATTATTACAAATACAATCGATTCACTAATATGTAACTAAGTAGGAGTAAAGGGTGTTAAAATCGAAGTTCATATACTATCTTACATGATCAATGATGATGGCTGAAGAACTCTAAGATGAAGAACTTGATTGATGAAAACTTAGGGGGGTTTTTTATAATTTTGAATCGGTAAAGAAAGATGAAGTAAAAACGGGGGTTTTATTATGGCCATTTCCATGTAATCAATTAATCATGTTAAAATAACTGTAAAAAAGAAATTAAAATCCACATCATGTCCTAGTCAGGTTACACGTCAGCATAAAACTAACCCCGTTAAGTTTTTTTAACGGGGGACATTGGGGGCCAATGCCTTTAATAGGGATTATTAAAAACCAATAAACCTTATAATATATATATATATATATATATATATATATATATATGGGAGGGATCTTTTGAGAACCATGTTGAATTGTAAGAACTTAAGAACTCTATTCTAGACCACACATTTAATTAGGTGGATTGAAATATGTGGTTGAGATTAAATCTGGCAAAAAAGTCAAAGTAGGAGAGAGAATAAAGATGTAAGTGGTTACACTAACTTTTACGACTGTTACACATGTGTAAAATGTCGGCTCGGTGTGTAAAAAATTCTGTAATTTTTTTACGTGTATGTAACATATATTACGCATGTGTAAAAAAATTCGAAAAAAAATCATTACACTGAGTTCTTTCGAGTTCTTAAAACTCAAAGGGGTTCTCATTTGAAATCTCCCATATATATATATATGGGTGGAATCCAGTGAAAACTCCTCTTAAAGAGAAAACTTAAAAACTCCTAAAAACCCCTAAAAACTATTTTTAAGTTTTTTTAAAAAAAAATTTTGAAGTTTCTTTTTTTTTCATTATTCTTATATGTTGTTATTGGTTCAAAAAAAACGCTTGTCGGTGTAGTGAACATATGTAATAGTGTGCATTGCATAAAGTGTTTATATTGCATAGAATACAACACTATTGCACATATCTGATACACATTATTGTATATATGCAGTATAAGACTAATACGTACATCGAATACACATTAGTACGTATGTGTAATACAACTTTAAGGCACATGTGCACTACATCGACTTTTATTTTATTATTATTTTTTTTCCATATAATGCAACACTACTACACATTTACAATACATAAATATTTAATATATTCAATTAAACACTATTAAACTTAAAAATACATAGTAATACATATTTGTAATACAACGGTATCGCACAGTATTACGTATGTGCATTACAGCGGGGTTTTTTTATTTTTTTTATTTTTTTATTTTTTCGAGTAAAGGGTAAGAAAATATAACAATAATGGCAAAAACAGAAATTTGAAAAATATTTTTTAATTTTTAATTAAAAATAATTCTTTAAGAGTTTTTAAGTTTTCTCTCTAAAGATGAGTTTTCTCTTGATCCTCTACATACATATATATATATACATGTGAGAAGTTTTTGGAAATTGAGAACTATAAGAACCATTTTGGATCACCAAAAACCCAAAAATAAAAAAAAAATCATAAAACAAAAAAAACACAAAAATAAAAAAAGTAAAAAAACCAAAATTCTTATTTATCATCCCAATTTCTAAAAAAAAACCCCGAAAAAAAATTTCTCGGTTTAGCTAAATTATACATATATGTATAATATGTACATATATGTACATATGTGTACATTACGTAAACTAGAGATTAAATGAAAGTATACATATGTGTATAGGTATAGTATGAGCTAAAATAAACGGAAAAAAAAAAGTTTCTCGGTTTAGCTAAATTATACATATATGTATAATATGTACATATATATACACATATGTTTTTTTATACACATATGTATAATTTAAGGTAAATGATAATTTACATATGTGTACATTACGTAACTAGAGATTAAATGAAAGTATACATATGTGTATAGGTATAATAGGAATAAAAAAAATTGGTTTTTTTTAATGAAACTGGAATGACATATAAGAAAATTTTGGTTTTTTTTACTTTTTTAAAATTTTGGTTTTTTTTTTGTTTTATAATTTTTTAAATACTTTTTTAGAGATTTTTTTTAGTGGTCCAAAATGGTTCTCAAAGTTCTCAATTTGTCAAGGGTTCTCTTAGGATTCTTACCCTATCTATAATATATATAAATGAAAACCCAAAAATCCTACGTGTCGCGATGTGGTCGCCCCCCTTTTATGGAAGCCACCAGATTTCTTGATTTTTAAATTGAGGCCTCTCATTGATTTAACCCAAATTAATGGGTATGGGTATTACCAAAACCCAATAGCTCTTAAACAGGTTATAACATCTCATTAAATTAAAAATTAATCTTACCAATTATTTGATATGAAAATCCTACAAAATAGGAATATACTAAAATTTAATATTCTTTATATTAAGAAAAAGATATTATTTATAATTAATAAACAATTTTATAGTAAAAAACATAAGCGGGTCATGGGTCACCAAATTCAAGTAGCTTTTAAACATGTTATAACATATCATTTATTTATGAAACCCTTAAACCCTTTCATCATCAAACCCTAAGTATATTATTAACTTTCTTACAATAAAAAAAAATCCAAAAAATAAAAATGTTAAACAACCATTCGCTCAAGTAATCAGATTACTTTATTTGTAAATGAAGGCTTCTCACGCATTTGACCCGAATTCACGGGTAAAGGTCTCACCAAACCCAGATAGCTCTTAAACAGGCTATAACATCTCATTATATTAAAAAATAATCTCATCAAATATTTGGTATGAAAATCTTATAAAATAGGAATATACTAAAAATTAATATCCTATTTTATTTTAAAAAAAAGATATTATTTATAATTAAGAAACAATTTTATAATAAAGAAAATAAACGGGTAATGGGTATCACCAAAGCCAGATAGCTTTTAAACCGGATTATAACATATCATTTATTTGTGAAGCCATTTCATCATCAAACCTCAAGTATATTAATTATTAACTTTCTTACAATAAATAAAATTAAAATCCAAATATACATATATAAATATTAAAAACGAATAATCTAAAACAACCCCCGTAATACGAGGGATAAAATCTAGTGTGTGTGTGTGTATATATACACACACTAGTAGAAATCCGCGCAATGTGACGGGAGCAATAATTTGCAAATTGCAATACAATACAATACTTCACATTATTGTTAAAGGTAGAAGTGTTGTTTAATTCAGGCATGATGTTAGTAGTTTAGCAAACATTACCTGATTATTACATTTAACCAATCAAAATATGAACAAAAGATCTAGATTGTAAGAAGGTTGGTTTTAGTGTTTCACATAGGGGAGAAAAGATCGATGGGTCATCCGAACACTACAGTTTAAATTGTCAAACCTTTAGATTTCATAGATGTTTAAGCATAGCAGTTGTGTAAAACAGTGATGGATTATAGATACTTCATTAGTATGACAAAAAGTTTTATTAAAATAGGAAGTTTAAAGCATGTAAGTGAAAATAGGCAAAATAAGTTCATTAAGAATAAAATTTGATCGTCAAGTCTAGTAGGAATCCGCGGTTTGTTTTCATAGTTTAAATGTCACAACTAATATAATGCATACTATATCCATTTAATAATCAAAACTAACAACATACCATACCGTACATCTATCAAACCATTAGACTTGTTTTAATTTTCATTTAGAACAAAATATACAAAAGGTAAAACATTAAATCAACCCAAAAACATAACCTGACACCAATTCATTTTCATTTTCCATTTCAAAAATAATAAACATATCAAAATCATCGGAAGAGCATCCTAAGTTCTACAAGCCAACCCACCAAACATCCTCGTTGGTAAGAGCTTCAGCTATCACCCGCTTGCTCACCTGAACTTGTGCATTCGTTCCTCTATGGTATCCTACACAAAAGTCAAAATTAAATCAAACTAAAGGTCAAAATCATATTCAAAAGATAAATAATACCCTAATTAAAAAGCCTTCAAACTAACAATCCATAAATATAGTCACATTTAAACATTTAAAAGGTTGCTGTTAAAATTTTGAAATCATGTGAACAAAGGCTTAGGCAGGCACATCAACACATCAAATTATTCAACATTTACTCATAGCATTGGTATGATCCTTTTTATATATTATTTGTTTTCACTATTTGCTACTTATAGACTTTGAAAATAAGTGAAACTTATTTTTAGAAAATTTCCAGGTATAAACAAATGGGTCATCTATTGAATTTTCAACAGTTAAATAGGCTATTTTATAGCTTCAAAGTTGATGAATTTTTTCTTGGGTAATATGCTGAATAATTTATATCTGTGTTTTCTATAAGTTCTGAATAAATTACCAATATCCCCATGTAAACAAAGAATCTACAGGAAAATCTTGCTGAATAAATGTTTGTTAGTGATATAAAGGAAATACTGGGAATTTTAACATGAAAACTTCAAAGGTTATGAGAGTGTTACAGGACTACTGATATTCTTCATTTTCTGTACCAGCAATCATCACTGGACTACTATTCTATCTTCTCGCTAAGAAAAAGTAATGAGTTTGAAAAAAAAAAAGTTTAGTGCAGTCTAAAGGTTGTCACCTAGAATTGCATCTAGAATTGCATTTTATTTGGGTGTTTACAAGCCAGTTCGAGGCAAGCTTGGGCTCGGCTTGATTTTTAACCGAGTTGACTCAGGTCATCTCGATTTTAAACCTAGCTGACTCAAGTCATCTCGATTTTAAACCGAGCTGAATTGGGTCGGCTCAATTTTAAAACTAAGCTGATAGTAAATCCTTAATAAAAAAAAGAGACAAAATATTGAATAAAACTAACATAAAAATTAAAATCCTCATCATATTTGGTTTATCTAGTGTATCAACTGACCATAGTGATCTCTTGTGTTTCTCATGACCTGTAAAGCTTCTGATCAGATCCAGTATTTGATAACACAATAAATATTCTTGTGTTTCTTATGTATCTAAAATCCATCTTATCAAGAATCTTATCAGCTTCTGACTTTTCAATAATAAAAACATAAAAACTGATTATCTCTGTATAAAATAGAACTATTTATTTAGCTTACCCAATATCAATAGCTTTAATTTCTCTTCCACTGTTCCAGATACCAACTTTAGCATTTAGAATATGATCATTAGATAAGCACCTCCCCCGTACTCTGCGTTTCTAACGTTGACTATCTTTGACCAAGCTTTGGCCTTTGTTGACCAACACCAAGTACCCCCTAACATAAGTCTACCACCGTCCGGCAGCCTGTTGAAAATAACAAAGAATGAATCAAGCTATTAAGAAAAAGATGCCACTGTTAAAAAAAGATAAAAGCATTTTTAAAGCATCTTTTAGTTATAAATCTCATGGCCTTTTTATTTATGTGTTTTTATTGTTTATGCTTTATATTGGTTCTAATTAATATTTAATATCACATAATTATTCGTTTCTTTTCATATGTAGATGGTTTTCAATTCTATTACTTTTGAACTTTTGTTACTCTATTAAGCGTTCCTATATTAGCATAATGTGAATACTTGAATATTAGCCTATTATACTAGGATATTAAAATAATGTGCATATATTTAAGAATGCTTTAAATTTATAGTATTAGTTTAATGACAAGCGCGCCGCATACATGCTGCGCTCGTATCACGCATCACACGTCGGGTTTTTTGACAAAACGCATCTGAGCGCATTGCACAATTTAAAAACAGGCCACCTCATGAAAATATTTACAATGTAAAATTCTTATATAAGTATGCATGTATATTTTGTTGTGCACATGTGTAAACATGTACCTTTTCTTACGTATATTCATGACACACCCAACCTAAGACGGAAATGTCGGGGCGTGATTTGATTGCTCACAGCTCGAAGACACTATCATAATATAAAAGTGACAATATCTAATTAATTATTTTATATCAATTATATACACAATATCCAAATAAAACAAACGATTTAAATAAATAAATATAAGTTCAAATAAAGATTAACTTGATTTATCCTAAAGTCTTGTCTACGTGTCCAACTTCAATCTTCAATACAAGCAACCTGCATATGCGTAGAAAATGAAGTTTTGTCAACATAAAGTTGTGTGAGAATATCACCAGTTTTGACACAACAATATAAATAAGCATAACGTGATAAGTGCGGTAAATAAAATCAAACCATAAACAATTATGTAGATCGTTGCCAAGCGAATCGGGCGTTGGTCACCAGCAGGAAAACCCGCTATATGATTGATTGAATAGTAATCCCAATATATGATTGATTGAATGGTAACACAAGTAAGCAAGTAGCACGTATGTTTGATTAAATCAATCACAATAACACGTATGCATTTGTTTGAATACATATAGTATGAAATACGAATACGTACGCATATGTCCCCAAAACATTTAGAAAACTGAGTAAAATAGGGGAATGATAAACTCACCTTAGATTAATGACGAACGAATATAAATATGAATAAGCGAGCTAACGAATAAGCGAGTCGTCCACTACATGTCAAACGATATAAACAATTCAGACTATGAGATTTTAGGATATGATAATATAAGTAAAAACGAACTCATTGCCTCTGGAATCACTCTAGACAATTAGAACTCAAGTTATATTTGTTTTAAAATTTAAGCGAGCTGGTACTGACCAGAATCCGAACAGCGAGTCGGGAGTCGGGTTCTGGTCAGTAGCCTTAAAATTACGTTACGAGAATAAAAGTCTTCTGGACCGAATGTTGAATCCGACCAAAAGTATGAGTAAACGGATACTCAAACTTGTTGACTATTTTGCCCTTTAACGAGTTTAAAACGATTTGACCAGTCAACACCCTTCAACCACTGAAATTGATTGAAGGTTATTGACTAGGGAAGGTATATGAATGATTTTACAGTTTATAACTTACCCAGAAAGTGAAAGAATCAAGAGATATGATGAGTCAAAGATCCATACGCATGCAAAGTCAAACAAACAAGCATTTTATCTTCAACGAATAAGCAAAAACCAAAGGGTTTGGTGATGGTCAGAGGTAGGTGACGGCTAGGAGGTCTCTCTAGGGTTAGGATACATGTTTGTGGCAGAGAATTATGGTGTGTTTATATAAAGATTACAAAAACAAACCATATTTGGAAGATTTACTCGTTTAAGTAACAAAATACGGTTTTAATGAGAAAACCGATATATTATCATTGAAAATTCATTCTTGATCTGTAATATAATAGTATGGACTTGTATTTTGGTTATAATCCTTTTCTTGGACCTTAATTTACTCGATTTATGCCAAAAATAAGCGATTTGGATGCTGAAAATAAATTAGGAAACAAAATAAGCTATTTATTGAGAAAATCTAGTACAATAACTAACAAAATTTGGCTTGGACACCAAGAAAATGAAATTGGATCAGCTATAACATTTCTTGGAGTTTAAGTTTCGTTAATTTAAGTGAAAATAGGAAAGAATTGGCAAAACTAGTCCATGTAGTTCCCGAAAATGCAATTTTTAGCCGTTTTAAGCAATTTTAAAGGTTTCTAAGGATTATTTGGCATAATTGAAAGTTATGAAATTATAAAATAAGTTAAACCAAGTTAAATACCAATAAATACGAGTTTTAAATAGTTTGGAAGATCCAAATTACGTTCCCGGGTCAGGTTAAACGAATACGGGTTTGAAAAATCCAAGATGTTACAATTCATACGTAAATATTTTGATTACACATTATTAAATAAGTATGCGTGAACTTTTTTTTCTTTTACATATATGTAAGTTAAATACTAAAAAAATTATACTATATATAAAAGGAAATATAGAGCTACAGTAAAGTGTACATTCTTACAATTTTAATCCCTTGAGTTTAAAATATTTAGATTAGGCCCTAAAATGTTAAACTGTTTTAATTTAATCCCTAATATTTTCATTTTTTAAACTTTGCTTTTTTTTCCCCATTTAGAGTTTATTTTCTATTTACAAATAAAAGGATCCAATTACAATAAAGAGGCAGGTAAGCAGGCAACAAGCTGCGTCGCTACCCCTTTTGAATAACAAAACCGATTCTATTGAAAACAAAGTTATCGTTCTTCGACGTCGTTGAGTTATTGTGCGCGACCCATCTGTTGGACATAATTTCCAACTTAGCGTTTTGGGGGAGAGTTTTGGAGCCCAAAACGCTTCACTACAGATGGTTTAAGAAGTGTGAAATTGCATGCTACTTTTTAATATATAAACTTTGTTTTTGCAAAGTCTAGTTTACATAAATGTAAATGTGCTTCTACTTGTTCCAGTTATCCATTCTTGTTAGACAATAAACAAAAAAATTTTCATCAGAACATAGTTGGAAGAAAATAGAAAATTAAATTAATGGGAGAAGGCAACTAAAGATCATTAAAATATTGAACTGTATTCGTAAATCATAAATTCCAAAAAAAGTGTTGAGACAATCGGTTATTGAATTCATTAGATTGAGAACCAAAAATCAAATTATCATTATGCCTTTTATTGTTTTCTCCTTTTATTTTATCAATTTAAAAAATTAATGATTCATATTGGTTCTTAGAGTTCTCAACAAAGTTTGAGTTCTGAAAGAAAACTTTCCATATATGTAACATCTTAGACTTTTTGTATTTGTCTTCGTTTATGTTTAAATCAATTCAAGAATGTAATTCAGATCTTTTGAACTATTTAAAACTTTTATTTAACTTGGTTTAACTTATTTAATAATTCCATAACTTTTAATTATCCAAATAACCCTTAGAAACTCTTAAAATGGCTAAAATTGCATTTTCGGGAACTACGGGGACTTATTTTGCCAATTCTTTCATATTTTCGACTAAATTAGCGAAACTTAAGCTCCAAGTTATGCCAATTAATGTTTTAAAATATCCCAAGTCGTTTTCTTGATGCTTAAGACAAGATCTTTAAGATATTGGACATGATTTTGTCATTTATTGAATTTTTTTTCCTAAACGAGTTCGTTTACCAAATAAATGAACTTATGGACTTTATTATTTAAACTAACATAACGTAAAACCCTAAAACTACTGTCCTTGATCGTTCATAACATCAAACCCGTGAAATTATTTTCCCCATTGTCATATTCTTCAAGTTTAATTGAATTCTTTCAAGACTAGTTGACTTTGTCGTTCAAGGCTTCTTTGACCATGATTTTATCATTTTTCTATTCATCTCCAGGGTAAGTTGTCATCTTCAAAATTGTAGGTTTTTATCTGTAGAACAAAATTTCTCAATAAATTTTACTAATTGATGGGGTTTTGTCAGTAAATTGCTTTCCGACCCGTTTAGGGGCAAAAAAGTCAATTTTAATGATTTTTCAATTACTATATCTTCTTATCGGAATTATATTTTGGTCCATAAGACTTTTAGTTTTATCTAGAGATTTTGAGTTTACTAACCAAAACCCAACTCTCGACTCGCTGTTTGGATTCTGGTCAGTCCCAACTCGCTTATTTACTGAAAACCTCATAACCGGAGTTCTATACATCCGTTTGGATTGATTCCAACGGCTATGCTCTCAGTTTTGACTCTATTTTATTTTGCATAAGTATCAAGTCTGTTTGGATCAGAAAACTTGTCATGTTAACTTTGTGTAAGGCCCCGAACCCGGTAGCCCTACTTTAGCGTCGGATTTACTCATAAACACAGTCCTTCAAATCAGAGTTTATTAAAACTTTTCGCGGAATATAAAACATCAATCATTTGTTACAAAACGTTGAATCTTTTCTTTGATACCATAACACAAAACTTTATATTCAAAACATCTTTACTTCTTTCTTCAGATGCCAGCCGTTCAATCCATGCCATGCGTCATCCTCTTGCTAGCTCTGTAATCGGCTCACCTGCGTGCATACTAAAAGTCAGCTACGCTGAGTGAGTTCTAGTTAATCAGGTATCATACAATTTATTCCCATATATTACTTCCCGTATCCGAAGACACATATTACTACCTTAACCTTGTATAAATATCCATAGGAGGATCGTCACGTAATATTTATTAAAAGAACCATTACCATTACCCTACCATATATAATTTCCATAGGAGGAACACTATACTATCCATAGAAGGAACACTTTACTATCCATAAAAGGAACACTATACCTTCCATAAAAGGAACACTATACTTTATTATTTAATATCAATGTGAGGAGCTAGTCACTTCCCTTGACGATACGTGCAATATCCGAAGATCGTTCACGTACCGTCAAGCAATCAATCGTATCGATCACATATACCATACACGGCATACACATAAAATTATATCCTTTCGTTCATACTTTCTTACTTTCTTTTGTATTATCTTACTTTCATATCTTACGTTATAAAGAGCATTACGCCCTACATTCCTCGAGTATTACTAGGGCTCGGTACCCTCTTCGTAACCATACAACCATACGTTATCATTTCTTTCTTCTATTATCTCTATCATGTTCATACACATAAACATACATAACATACTTACCTTATTCCTAGCGCTGCAACCTGACAGTACGTGCAATATCCGAAGATCGTTCACGTACCATCAAGCAATCATTCATATATTTCACATTATCCATATATGGCATACACTTATCTCTTAGGATAAGTGTATTAACAAACATATTGAGTATGCACACAGCCCCGAAAACGTAACACATAAATGGGGCTAGAAACTCACATGAATTCTGCTTCTTTTTCTGATAGCTGTAAATCCCTTCTCTAACTGAGCTCGGCTGACTGTACAAGTTACACGTATCAATACTCGTCTGATCTAATCTGGTGGCCTAGTATTAGCTTACTTTAACTTATCGCTTTAATAATTTATTTTCTAATCAGACTTGGCTTTAGGCGAAGTTAACCCTCGGGCGAACTTAGCTCTAGGCGAAGTTAACCTTAGGCAAACTTAGCTTTACAGCGAAGTTGCCATCAGGCGAACTTGGCTTCAGGCGAAGTTGTCATCAGGCGAACTTGGCTTCAGGCGAAGTTGAACCTTAGGCGAACTTAACTTTACAGCGAAGTTGCCATCAGGCGAACTTAGCTTGCAGGCGAAGTTCATCAGGCGAACTTAGCTTGCAGGCGAAGTTCATCGCGTTGAAGGCGAAGTTGCCCAGATGAAGGCGAAGTTGCCCAGACGGCCGCTGTTCGGTTTCTTTCAGCATTTTGAGCGATTTTAACACCCTTGCTATGGTTCAATATCACCCACTACGCTTCCCGACCATTTTTGGTCGTTTATACACTAAAAAGCTTGGATCTTTAAACCTCAAAGATCAAGAATCATACCTTTTTGAGCTTGTTTGGATCTCGTTTAACTTGTTAACACAACTAATCGCTCTCTCTCGGACCTGCCCGATTCTTCCCTTGGCTCAGCCGGTTCCGGCGAAGTTAGTGGGTATGGTGTGTGTGTTAGGGAGTTTGGTGAAATATGAAAGATATTTTGGGGTTTAGGGGATATTTATATCCTTGAAATCCCATTCTCATTTAACCCATCTCAATTAATCCAAATCCATAACCAACGTCCATTACCCGACACTAGCCCGACCCATACCAACTCCTATTCTTTTATTTATTTCCAGATAACCCGAGTAAACTTTCCCTCTATTATTAAGTAATATGATTAATATTATCTTGAAATTTCGGGATGTTACAAGTCTTCCCTCCTTAAAGAGGTTTCGTCCCCGAAACCTAACTTATTCCCTATAAAAGGAAAACTTCTTATATTTACACGCTTTATTGAATCGCCTTCGTTTTCTGAGTTACCCTTCTTACTTCCGACTTTGCAGTCATCGAATGGTGGTCACGTGTATTAGCTATTTAAGGTAGCTTGTCCATGAGGCCCTCAATGTACCAAGTCTCGTTTCGATCTTTAAGAGGCTTTGTCTTATATCATATTAATGCTAAAGCCTAAGTCGACACTCTATCACAACACGTCAATTTATCATGACTAACATGCATTCAGACAATTCGTACCATAATTAATAAACACCAGTCTAAATTTCAACATAAATCAACACGCATCGAGTCATCAATAAGTTACACATAGATTTAATACTTATGGCTAGCATCTAGCCTTCTTGAATGGCTTCTCTAAGCATACGGAGGAATCTGTTAAACCTCAAGCACTCTTCTCTCCTTCATGTCCTCCCTTTGGCTTCTTGCAATCCCTTGCTAGGTGCCCACGTCCTCCACAGTTGTGACACCTATGGTAATCATTACATTCCCAAGAGGAATGTCCTGCTCTTCCACACCTGTAGCAAACACCTAATCCCTTTCTGCACTCTCCGGGGTGTCTCTTCCCACATTTTTCACAAGCAGTGAACCCCTCTTGCCTTGCCTTCTTTTTGCGTGGATCCACCTCATTGGCTTCCTCTGGTTCTGGGGTTGGGTTCTTTTTCTTCGGTTCCATCTTCTCCCCTTCACAGTTGGCAAGGTCCTCATAAATCATCTCGGCCAATTCCATGGCCGAGTCAAATGTTGCGGGCTTACTAGACTTAACCAAAGTGCGAACATTCCGTGGAAGTCCCCTTACGTAACACTTGATCCTTTTAGCTTCGGTGTTCACCATGTCAGGTACCAACCTAGACATGCGGTTGAATTAAGTAGTATACTCCCGTTGTGTCATCCCTTCCGCTTTCAAATTCAGAAACTTCATCTCCACTCTTTCAACTTCTGTATCAGCGCAGAACCTCTTCATCACCATGTCCTTTAGGTCATTCCAACTCATCACCTTGATCTCTTCACGGGTCTTCCTCTGCTCCACACTCTCCCACCAATACATAGCCTCATCTTCAAAAGATTGAGTGGCATAACCGACAGCTTGGTCAGGACGGCACTCGCTAATGCGGATAACCTTATCCATGGCGGTTATCCACTGAAGAGTAGCGATTGCGTCTCCTAAACCAGTCAGCTTAGGCGGGTCACAACCTTTGAAGGACTTATAGTTGCAACCGCCTCGGCCCCTCTTCCTATCATCATCTTTCACAGACTTTACCTCACTCGAGTCACCCCTTTCTCTCTCTTCATCCTTTCTATTATTACCACCTGCCCCTTCAACGGTTCGTTCACGGCTCCCAGCAGATCCTTCGGGATTCAGGTTCTTCACAGCAGCAACTACAGCTTGAACAATGGCTGCTTGAACTGCAGGGCTAAGTTGAACTTCTTCGTGGTTGTTCTGGTATCCTCCAGCGGCGCTCCCTTCATCTTCGGTGTGGGAAGCTTCTTCTACCGAGGGTTGCCGGACAAGACGAGGCCTGCCACGACGTCCAGTGCGACCCCCAGTTCCCACAACTTCTCCAGCTCCAGCCATCAGTATTCTTAAAGGGACAACACAAACATCATCACTCAAGGAACTATTTAGTACAAGGATAGCAAGGCTAACAGGTAATAACAGTGGCCAGCTGTGACTAGCTGATCACGTTGCTTTCCGTGTCCTATTCGCTTCCCTTTATGAGTCTATTTGTGCTGGTTCTACTTAAGCAGTTAGTCAAATCAAACAATCAATTACTTCTATCCTTATCGTTCACGTATCTTTTCTTTCTCATTAACATATATCATTTAATCATACACCTTACCTTTACTGATTTTTTTTGCTTGAGCGACACATGGCATTCTTGAACTGGCATCTTCTTTCTTTTCTTACTTAAATCCCATTCTTTGTTCGAGTCTAAGCATGTAGGATGCTTAAATCTCTCGAACTTATGCTCTCATACCAACTTGTAAGGCCCCGAACCCGGTAGCCCTACTTTAGCGTCGGATTTACTCATAAACACAGTCCTTCAAATAAGAGTTTATTAAAACTTTTCGCGGAATATAAAACATCAATCATTTGTTACAAAACGTTAAATCTTTTCTTTGATACCATAACACAAAACTTTATATTCAAAACATCTTTACTTCTTTCTTCAGATGCCAGCCGTTCAATCCATGCCATGCGTCATCCTCTTGCTAGCTCTGTAATCGGCTCACCTGCGTGCATACTAAAAGTCAGCTACGCTGAGTGAGTTCTAGTTAATCAGGTATCATACAATTTATTCCCATATATTACTTCCCGTATCCGAAGACACTTATTAGTACCTTAACCTTGTATAAATATCCATAGGAGGATCGTCACGTAATATTTATTAAAAGAACCATTACCATTACCCTACCATATATAATTTCCATAGGAGGAACACTATACTATCCATAGAAGGAACACTTTACTATCCATAAAAGGAACACTATACCTTCCATAAAAAGAACACTATACCTTCCATAAAAGGAACACTATACCTTCCATAAAAGGAACACTATACCTTCCATAAAAGGAACACTATACTTTATTATTTAATATCCATGTGAGGAGCTAGTCACTTCCCTTGACGATACGTGCAATATCCGAAGATCGTTCACGTACCGTCAAGCAATCAATCGTATCGATCACATATACCATACACGGCATACACATAAAATTATATCCTTTCGTTCATACTTTCTTACTTTCTTTTGTATTATCTTACTTTCATATCTTACGTTATAAAGAGCATTACGCCCTACATTCCTCGAGTATTACTAGGGCTCGGTACCCTCTTCGTAACCATACAACCATACGTTATCATTTCTTTCTTCTATTATCTCTATCATGTTCATACACATAAACATACATAACATACTTACCTTATTCCTAGCGCTGCAACCTGACAGTACGTGCAATATCCGAAGATCGTTCACGTACCATCAAGCAATCATTCATATATTTCACATTATCCATATATGGCATACACTTATCTCTTAGGATAAGTGTATTAACAAACATATTGAGTATGCACACAGCCCCGAAAACGTAACACATAAATGGGGCTAGAAACTCACATGAATTCTGCTTCTTTTTCTGATAGCTGTAAATCCCTTCTCTAACTGAGCTCGGCTGACTGTACAAGTTACACGTATCAATACTCGTCTGATCTAATCTGGTGGCCTAGTATTAGCTTACTTTAACTTATCGCTTTAATAATTTATTTTCTAATCAGACTTGGCTTTAGGCGAAGTTAACCCTCGGGCGAACTTAGCTCTAGGCGAAGTTAACCTTAGGCGAACTTAGCTTTACAGCGAAGTTGCCATCAGGCGAACTTGGCTTCAGGCGAAGTTGTCATCAGGCGAACTTGGCTTCAGGCGAAGTTGAACCTTAGGCGAACTTAACTTTACAGCGAAGTTGCCATCAGGCGAACTTAGCTTGCAGGCGAAGTTCATCAGGCGAACTTAGCTTGCAGGCGAAGTTCATCGCGTTGAAGGCGAAGTTGCCCAGATGAAGGCGAAGTTGCCCAGACGGCCGCTGTTCGGTTTCTTTCAGCATTTTGAGCGATTTTAACACCCTTGCTATGGTTCAATATCACCCACTACGCTTCCCGACCATTTTTGGTCGTTTATACACTAAAAAGCTTGGATCTTTAAACCTCAAAGATCAAGAATCATACCTTTTTGAGCTTGTTTGGATCTCGTTTAACTTGTTAACACAACTAATCGCTCTCTCTCGGACCTGCCCGATTCTTCCCTTGGCTCAGCCGGTTCCGGCGAAGTTAGTGGGTATGGTGTGTGTGTTAGGGAGTTTGGTGAAATATGAAAGATATTTTGGGGTTTAGGGGATATTTATATCCTTGAAATCCCATTCTCATTTAACCCATCTCAATTAATCCAAATCCATAACCAACGTCCATTACCCGACACTAGCCCGACCCATACCAACTCCTATTCTTTTATTTATTTCCAGATAACCCGAGTAAACTTTCCCTCTATTATTAAGTAATATAATTAATATTATCTTGAAATTTCGGGATGTTACACTTTGCTCGTTTATTCTATCTCTCGGTTTATTCACTTAATCGTCAAGGTGAGATATCATTCCCCTTTTTGTTTTACTGTTTTTAAACGTATTGGGGACATATGCATACTAATACTTCCTTTTATATTACATACATATACAAAACTAACAAACAAATGATTGTGTGTATTCAATCAAATGTTACTTGTTACTTGCTTATTTGCTTACATTCTATCATATTCGGAGAGGTCTATCATAATCACATTATAGTATGATCATACGTCGTCCTAGTAGTTATAGCCCGTGTTCGAGAGGCATGGTCAACCGACAATCACATTTGTATGCTAGTCATGGTAACCATAGCCCGTGTTCGTGAGGCATAGTCAACTGACACACTATTTGCTCACGGTTTGATTGATTATTACTCACGCTATGTTGTTTACGCATTTATCATTTATTATTTATTTATTATATATTATTATTAGTGTCAAAACTGATGATCATCTCACTCAACATGTGTTGTTGACAAATCTCTGTTTATTTTCTACGCATATGCAGGTTATCATTTGATTTGAAGCTAAGGTGAAGAACACATACAAAGACCTTAGTCAATAAAATAAAGAATAGTTATATTTTATTTTGTTTTGGTAATTTATTAAACTTTGTGTACTTGATTGAAATTTGAATAAATAAATAAATAGATAGATATTGTCATATTTTATATTGTATGATTGTACCTTGTGAGCTGTGAACTATGGTTCGCACCCCGCCATTTTCGCCTTAGGTTGGGGTGTGACAGATTGGTATCAGAGCCAAAGGTTTTAAGATAGGTAATTAGAAATTGTCCTAGACATATGTTTAGGACCCCTACGTGCCTATCTAACTGCCTTATGTGCCTATTAATTGTTTACAACTTATTTAAGTTAATTATTTTATTTTTATTTATTGTGCACACACACCAATTCCGAGGCTATGCCTTACCTTCAAAATATTTTTAAATTCTTTTATTTTTAGTAGATTGCGGTTTATTTTGGGAAATTCCTTAAGAATTATCTTGTTTTTGTTTTTACTCCCCTCACATTAAAGCATTGGAGTATGACATGTTCATGTAGTAAACATAAGGAGGAGAGAACTGTGATTTGGGCCTTGGAAAAACGGTTCCGAGAACCCAAGGTAAGCGTTATTCCTTGGTCAACTGACAATCACATTTGTATGCTAGTCATAGTAGCCATAACCCGTGTTCGTGAGGCATGGTCAACTGACACGCTATTTGCTCACGGTTGATTGATTACTACTCACATTATTTTGTTTGCGGCATTTATCATTTACTATTTATTTATTATATATTATTATTAGTGTCAAAACTGATTATCATCTCACTCAACATGTGTTGTTGACAAATCTCTGTTTATTTTCTATGCATATGCAGGTTATCATTTGATTTGAAGCTAAGGTGAAGAACACATAGAAAGACCTTAGACAATAAATTTATTTTGTTTTTGTAATTTGTTAAACTTTGTGTACTTGATTGACATTTTAAATAAATAAATAAATAGATATTGTCATATTTTATATTGTATGATAGTACATTGTGAGTTGTGAACTACGGTTCGCACCCCGACATTTCTGCCTTAGGTTGGGGGTGACAATATATATATACACACACACACACAGGGGATATTTCAAATGAGAACCACTTTGAGTTTTAAGAACTCGAAAGAACTCAACGTAACAATTTTTTTTTTGAATTTTTTTTACACATACGTAATATATGTAGGCTACATATACATAAAAAATTACAGAATTTTTTACGCGCCGAGCGACTTATTATATATGTGTAAACGTTTAAATTTATGTAGTCACTGTACATCTATATTCTTTCTCCTACTTTAATTTTTTAATTACATTTAATCCTAATGTAACACCCCGTAACCGCAGCGAAAACGTAAACGGGGTGCAATAGACACCTCTGATATCAACCACATTGTTTATAAAGAAAACTGAATACATTAATATACTTCAAATTACATTATCTCATATTTCATTACCGTCTAGGTGATACACACATCATACAATACGATACATAATTCTATTTATTATAATGTATCCTAACATCCCGCACGCAAATCTTACACACATCAAGCACTTAGCACGTAAGCAATCACTTCATCTTAATTGTACCTTAAAAGCATGTGAGAAAACGGGTCAACTGCGGATAGTTGGTGAGTTTCACAATTCGAGTAAACCATGATAAATCATTGTCAAAATATAATATTATCGATGTAATTATGCTGAGCCCACAAGTGAAACCTCTGTTAAACCAGTACTGTACCTGTTCCGGGGGCAATGTTAACCCAGAAACACTTCTAGGGACATCTGGGGACACTGTTAACCCAGTACTGTACCCATTCCGGGGGCAATGTTAACCCAGAAACACTTCTAGGGACATCTGGGGACACTGTTAACCTAGTACAGTACCCATTCCGGGGGCAATGTTAACCCAGAAACACTTCTAGGGACATCTGGGGACACTGTTAACCCAGTACTGTACCCATTCCGGGGGCAATGTTAACCCAGAAACACTTCTAGGAACATCTGGGGACACTGTTAACCCAGTACTGTACCCATTCCGTACGATTCCCGTACAATCAAATATTTATAAATACACGCAAATCCATGCGTTCAGTATGTACTTAAACATTTCAATAGTAACATGCTTTCCGCCCCGGGAAAATATTTAAAAACAATTCAGAAAAAGGGGGCTCGTGAAACTCACCTTAGCACATGCAAGCAGGTAACAACAGTCATTATCAGTTAACACGTCCAATCTGTAATATGATCCCTACGATCGTTACTATACAATCACTATTAATATAGCTTTAACCGTGTTAACCGGTACATCTGGGGACACTGTTAACCCAGTACTGTACCCGTTCCGGGGGCAATGTTACCCCAGAAACACTTCTCCGGACTCAGATTGTGATATCGTTTAGAGTTCACTAGTCAAATTTCTATTAGCCGTTTTTCCCGTTTTGCGTGCCTAGCACGGTTATCCGTTTTTACGTTTTAAAAAAATGAGTTTGGTCACACACGACCCGAAAAGAGTGGTTGACTGATAATTTAATTAAAGTTGTGAAATTAGAGCTCGGTTTAGACGCCCCGATTGGCCGCGGGACCCGTTTCCGTCTTTAGTGCACCGGAAACTGTTTTATTGGATAAAATTACTCAAATCATCCGAATTATTTTCGGATGATTTATTTTTACTTGTTTAACTTAATTATATGAAAATAGTCCATTTTCAGGGTTTTTATACACCGGTCAGTTCGTTTAGGCGAACTTTACCGGTTTATGCGTTTTAAACTTTAAAAGTTTGTTTTTATTTTCTTTTCAGCACAAATAATTATCCGTTTAATCTCGGATCTTGAAATTTTGCACAAATCACTTTTTGACAGTGGGGAATTTTATAAAAATATTTCCAGAATTAATTTTTATATTAAAAATTTATTTATCTATTTTTAAACACCATTTAAACACTAAATATGTCGTAAATATCAAACGAACTTAGAAAAATCCCAAATTTTTCCTGGATGTCCCCTGCCATCCACATAGTCCCCTGTAATTTTTCCAGAACCAAAATCTCTTTTTACATGCCATTTTCACTAAAACCGAGCTAGAAAACCCTAGAACTCGTTTAACCGAAAAGCCTACTTAGACTTCTCCAACTGACCTAAAATTTTGTGTGTGACTTTTACATGATATAAAAAGCTTATCTGCAATTTTCCAGAATTTTTCATGATATTTAACTATTTTTCACCATTTTTAGCCAAAACCGAGCATTAAATTCACCAAATATTCATCCTTGGTCCAAAAATTACCAAAAATTCACAGAACTCATATTCTCATGTGTCTAACACCTCTGTAAAATTTCATGACATAACTCTAAACATATCACAATCTGTCCAAATCACAAACATCATACAAAAACCGAACTACCTTGTGTTTCTAGCTTCAAATCGCAAGGATCTCGCTTTCTAGCCTTTGCTAACAACTAGATACAACACCTACAAGCACAATAACACCACACCAAGCAAGTTACACCCACAATCAAGCCATTTCTTTCATGGTTTCGGTTATGATTTAAAAACAAAGATTTAACCGTAAAAATTCGTTTTTGGTTCGTTTAACTCCTTTCTTGGACCAAGATCCCTTGTATAACCCGTATACATCACTTGATCATGCAAGAATCGGTTTTCATCTTTGAAACCTCATTTTCTTGCAAATAAACTCAAGAAACGAAGATGGAAACGTAAATAACTCGACTTTTTACCTCGGTTTTCTTGCTAAAATCTCGGTTTTTAGGATTTTGATGTGGAGAGGATTGAAGATTGTTGAATGTTTGTTGAGAAAAAAGAAATAAAAGTGGCAATGGGGCTGCCTTGTTTCCGATCGGAAATAGAAGGAAGGTGGGGTGGGACCCACTTCTCCAATTCTAGCCACATATTTGGATTCTCGAAATCCGGATAATGTTTTGGATAATCTGGTTCAGTTTGTTTTTCGGTTAAATGTCTAATTCGGCTTAAAACGAGGTTAAAACAGTCGTTTTCGGCTTAAAAATGAAATTTATATAAAACCGATTTAAAAACTTTAAAAACTTAAACCATGACATTTATTAACTTAAAACATCATATTATTAATTATTGCGCATCTTTTTCGGCTTGATCGATCGTCTCTTGCTCGGTTTGGTATTAAAGGTTTCGTTTAATGTACCGACGTACCATTAAATCGAAAATTCTTTTTCTGTGCTTTAATTCACTTATCCCGAAGCTTAAATACTTCGTAAACATCACTAAATATCATAGATATCGTCTATAATTGAACCCTCGATTCGTTCGGGTTTCAATAACTATCGATCGATTAATCGCATATTCAATACGATGAATTATATATTCACGTACAATCAATACAGTGAACCATATATTCTCGTATAATTACTATGGTAATTCAGGTACCCGACATTAAATGTAACGTAACTATTGTCTACCGGTTAGGGTATACCTGGTTTCGTCGGAATCGTTACATTCTCCCCCCGTTAAGAAATTTCGTCCTCGAAATTTTACACGCTCACTATCTCCTTCCGAGAGAAAGGTGGGGGTTTTTCCTTCAGAATTCACCCTCGCGTTACCAGGTATAATCTGGTCCTCGCTGTGAATTACACTTAATCTTAATCAATAAAGCTTGGTATGTCCAAATTGTTTAGTTTTCCCGTCTACTATCTCTACGGAATTATTTATGATTTCAAGCATGTCTTCTGTGAGTACCTCCATTACTGATACTTTCGTTGCCTCATCGCTTAGGTACTTTTAAATCCGTATACATGGCAAATCATCATGTATAGTACTTAACCCCTGAAGCACTTTAATCGATAAACTAAATGACCAATCATGGAGATAGTCTCATGAGGTCCAATATATTAAGGAGCTATTTTCGGTTTTGCCAAACCTCATATCTCCTCTCTAAGGTAATGCCTTGTCACCTCTTTCCAGTGACAATGCTTTCCTTTGAATGTTGGCATAAATCCTTTGCCAATCTCGCGTTGCTTTCAGCTTATCTTAAATATTATAAATCCGATTAGTTGTTTCTTGAATCAATTCAAATCTTATGGCTTGAGTGACGCCCATTTTCTGTTTAACAAATTGGTGATAATTACTTCACCCATAGAAAGCTTCAAGCTCTCGATGCTTCCTTCCCCGCCTTCCAATAATGGAAGTAGGATGCCCATTTCGATCTGAGATAATTGAAAATGGTACTCCACGACGAAATACCATTCCACCATCATGAATTTGGGCGAGAATTCATTGTGGTAATCGTTATGGATTGGGATGAAATGCGAGGATTGGTTAATCGATCCGCGATTACCCAATTTACATCATGCCTTTGATATATCTTGGGAATTTGCGTCCCGAAATCCATTGTAATTTATTCCCACTATTATTGGCGAATTTTCTGTCGTTGTGGCGTTCCCTAGGGTTTTCGGTGTGCAGCCTTATCTCTTGCATAACTTAAATATTCACCAACATACGTAACCATATCTTTCTCCAGACTCGGCCATTAATAACATCCTTTCAGATATTCGTATCGTCAATAGTCTAATCCGATCCCGGATGTATGGAATATTTCGATCTATGCGCTTCGTTCATGATTAATTCACGAAGGTCATGGAGGGTCGGGATCCAAACCCGATTTTTGAAATAGAGAATTTCGTCCACGCGCTGTTCGAAATTCTTCTCATCGCCGTAAAGTCCCTACTTTTCCAATTGTTCCTCTTTCAACGCCTCACGTTGAGCGACTCGAATCAGGTCCGAAAGGTTCGACTGGACTATCATCCCCAGCGCTCGCACTCGCAATGGCTTAACCCGATCTTTCCTACTCAAGGCATCGGCTACGACGTTAGCCTTGCCGGGGTGATAACGGATGTCACAGTCATAATCGCTTAACAACTCGACCCATCTTCGATGAATATGAGACTGCGGTCTCTTATCATCTATAAAATTTGTACATTTGCGTCGTACAAAGGATTATGAGTTGGGTAATGCTAAAAATTCTTCAATAAACTGCTGATAGTCTCCGGCTAGTCCTAAAAATTGGCGCATTTCCTTTGGCGCCTTGGGTGACTGCCAATTTTAATGGTTTCTACCTTACTCGGATCAACGTGTATTCCTTGATGGTTTACAGCGTGACCGAGGAATTGCACTTCATGTATCCAGAAGTTACACTTGGGGAATTTTGCATACAACTTCTCCTGATACAGAAGTTCTAAAATTATTCTTAAGTGTTGCTCGTGCTCTTCTTTACTTTTCGAGTAGATCAAAATATCGTCAATAAACACGATGACGAATTTGTCGAGGTAGGGTTTACAGACTCGATTCATGAGGTCCATGAACACTGCCGGCGCATTGGTTAGCCCGAAAGGCATAACTAAGAACTCGTAATGGCCGTAGCGAGTCCGTAACGCTGTTGTTGCAACGTCCTCCTCTTGGATTTTCATTTGGTGATAACTATATCTAAGATCAATTTTCTAAAAATAAATCGCCCCTTGCAGTTGGTTAAACAGATCATTTACTTCGAAGAAGTGAATATCTATTCTTGATCGTCACTTTATTCAATTCTCCCTAATCAATACATATCCTAACACTTCCGTCCTTCATTTCCCAAATAACACTGGTGCACCCCATGGTGACTAACCAGATCGTATAAAACCTTATCCAATAATTCTTGCATTTCAGTTGGTGCAAGTCAGTAAGATGCTTTAGCAACAGGGCCAGCTTGAGGTATTAAATCGATTCTGAATTCGACCTGTCGGGTTGGCGGTAATCCAGGAAGTTCTTCCGGGAAAACTTCTGGATATTTACGTATCACCAAAACATCTTCTATATGTTTTCTTCTAAATGCTTTTCTCTGTATCTAATCGCTTCATCGTCCGAAAGAGAGCTTCTAATCATCTTCTTTTCATATTTGATTTCAGCTTCGTGTTGAGTTAGCCAATCCATGTTAACTATTACGTCAAAACCTCTTAACTTTACTGGTCGTAGATCAATAAGAAAAGGTTAATCGTTCAGAATAATAGGACAATTCCGAACAATTTAGTTAACCATTAGGGATTTACCGTTAGCGATTCTACAATATAGGGTTCTATAGTTTCACTAATCGGTATCTTTCCAAAGGGTAGGAGGTTAACAGGAACTAACTTCTATCGGCGACCGTAAAAATATCACTGAAGCCTATTGATTTAAGACTACAACATACTTAATACCGCCTTTGGATCATGACGTGCTTTATTCGAACTACTCACAAAAGCACAGCTCCTTGCTTGATCAGAGGTTGATGCTTGTCATGAGGTTCATCTTCCAACGACACCTTGGTTCAACTTTGGGTAATTTCTCTTGAAACGTTCTGTACTGTCACATTCATAGCCAGTACAACTGTTTGGCATAATTTGGTTTCTTTGGATGGATTGTTATTGAAGCTGTTGGGTTCGGAGTGGTTGTACACGAATGGGTTGGGGTTGCCGGTTCACATGGCTATAATTGGTTCTACAATTGGGGCATTACGTCCATCTTTACCACACCTGGGGCCTACTATCACTCGACATTCTTCTTCCTGTCGATAACCATATTTTCCACATTTAGGGAAGGACCCTTCATGCGGTTCATGTTTTCACACCAGAACTAGTCTTAGTATAATTCTGGGTTGTAGGACATACCTACTTATTCAAACACCTATCTTGCACTATACCTTTATCATTTCTCTTCTTTAACACTCGACGTCTCACCTAACGTCCTTCCAGTCCGCTTCCCATAGAGTCAAATATATCAATGCTGGCTTGTGACACAACCCTTCCAAAGGTTGTATATTTTACAGGATTGACTATACTCCTTATCGATGGAGTTAGTCCCCAATATAGCGCTCACTTCGCTTAGTTTCAGGAGTAATTAGCCATGTTACCAGACATGACAATTCCTTCAAACGATTAGCGTGTTCTAAGTGATCAGCACACAACATTTCTATCTTCCATAGCTCAGTTTCCAATCTCTGAACTTAATTACTCAAATAAAAGTGCTCTAGCCCAAGAATTTTAAATTCCGACCATATCATCTGAGTAATAATTTTCTAACTATAATTTTGTACCATCGTGTTCCATCACGATACAACATAATCTACCAACATATCTGTAGCATATTTCACTACACAATGTTCTAGACTCTTACCAATATCCTTAACCATTTCGATATTTTCTATCCACTCACTAATCTATCCCTCCCTTTACCATCAGTAAACTATTAATGATTTCCTTAACACAACCAACAAACATATCCTTCATACCGGATCTAATCCATTACGACTACTATTCATGTTTAGTTTATAACTAATACTTGTAGTCATAATAGTATTCGGTGGGACATTATCACTCTTAGTAATAACACTAAGAATTGAAATATTCATACTCATGTGATTGCTCGATCTATAATTCTGCGATCACATTTGCATCAACACTAGCAGTGATCTGTGATACGACATTCGGTATCATCATCTACTATCTTTGAGCAATCAACTGAATCATGTCAATCTCCATCATTGGAGTTACTCTTTTTATGTCATTCTGCCGTACCCATCCCGTACGCAGTAATCAATACTAATCTCACCGTATAACTCGTTACCAGCTCAATCATAACAGCAGGTACACATACACACCAAATATTATCATACATATTACACATACCAGTATCTAGTATATATGTCCCACAAATATAATAACATATGGACTTAACCTGACGTCGGTTAACATTTAAATATGTTTCATAACCCTTGTTACCAACTGACATATAGATCTTTCTCAACAAAGATTAATGTTTAATATGCTTGATTTCAATATCCTTCTGCATGTCAGCATAACCAATACATGCTCACCGTGAGCACCAAACGATTACGTACCACGGAGTTATAATATCCGTGTCTATTCGTATATCCGGCATACACGGTATACCACCTACGAACGAATAACCAACTATGTTATAATGATTCCAACACCTCTTTGTGTATGGGTAATCATTCTATTCGAGTATACATGGGTATAGGCATCTAACGGATGTAAGGATAACATAGGGAGTTGCAAGGTTCAAGGTAATCGCGCAACCCATGTTGCCTTCAAATATTATCAATTACTATTATGGGAAACTCTATCACTTGCTCAGTCAATGTCCTCATGCGTTCTAGGTTTGCTAAAATCGGTAATTCTCGATCTGGAGGTGGTGTGTCTCATATGTTTGAGAGTGAGAAATACACATATATATTTCTATATATTATTTTTATCTGCTCATTTATTATCAAATTTATTATTATTATTATTTTATTTTATTTTATTTATTTATTTATTTTTTTTTTTACCTTAATGGAATAAGAATGGGTTCAGGTACAGGTCCGTCCGTACGTGAGGGTCGGCGGTTCGGGTGAACATAGGGGGTTATTAGAATATAAGGTACCGGTGTTGGTAGGGTAAGGGATTCATCAATTTTGGTTGGGAGTGACGGTTACTAGATATTTCTGGTTAATGTCAAACGGGAGATCTAACTTGGTACTATCATAACTATGGCCCGATAAGTCAGACTTATCATCAACCGATGCTCTGGGAATTTCAGCATCCTCGGTACTTTTATTATTTTATCCCCCGGCTCCTTATCCGGGTCCTATTTCTCAATACATGTATCCACAAGATATGTACATATATATATACACATTAGCACGCATAAATAATATTATATACTTTACACATATGTTGCCATTTTTACCTATTAATGTACCCCGTGACTTCCCTTGAATTCCCTCGTGCGGACAAGTCTGTTATTATGTTCCGGACCAAAATAACTCACTTGTCCATCCAAGTTCATCCAGATCTCGTCACGATAAATTATTAGTTGATATTCAGATCCTATAATACTTGAGCTACTGGTTATATTTTAGGTATCTTTTAAAGACATCCTAAATCTTTATAACCAATGGCTCTGATACCAATTCTGTAACACCCCGTAACCGCAGCGGAAACGTAAACGGGGTGCAACAGACACCTCTGATATCAACCACATTGTTTATAAAGAAAACTGAATACATTAATATACTTCAAATTACATTATCTCATATTTCATTACCGTATAGGTGATACACACATCATACAATACGATACATAATTCTATTTATTATAATGTATCCTAACATCCCGCACGCAAATCTTACACACATCAAGCACTTAGCACGTAAGCAATCACTTCATCTTAATTGTACCTGAAAAGCATGTGAGAAAACGGGTCAACTACGAATAGTTGGTGAGTTTCACAATTCGAGTAAACCATGAAAAATCATTGTCAAAATATAATATTATCGATGTAATTATGCTGAGCCCACAAGTGAAACCTCTGTTAAACCAGTACTGTACCTGTTCCGGGGGCAATGTTAACCCAGAAACACTTCTAGGGACATCTGGGGACACTGTTAACCCAGTACTGTACACATTCCGGGGGCAATGTTAACCCAGAAACACTTCTAGGGACATCTGGGGACACTGTTAACCCAGTACTGTACCCATTCCGTACGATTCCCGTACAATCAAATATTTATAAATACACGCAAATCCATGCGTTCAGTATGTACTTAAACATTTCAATAGTAACATGCTTTCCGCCCCGGAAAAATATTTAAAAACAATTCAGAAAAAGGGGGCTCGTGAAACTCACCTTAGCACATGCAAGCAGGTAACAACAGTCATTATCAGTTAACACGTCCAATCTGTAATATGATCCCTACGATCGTTACTATACAATCACTATTAATATAGCTTTAACCGTGTTAACCGGTACATCTGGGAACACTGTTAACCCAGTACTGTACCCGTTCCGGGGGCAATGTTAACCCAGAAACACTTCTCCGGACTCAGATTGTGATATCGTTTAGAGTTCACTAGTCAAATTTCTATTAGTCGTTTTTCCCGTTTTGCGTGCCTAGCACGGTTATCCGTTTTTACGTTTTAAAAAAATGAGTTTGGTCACACACGACCCGAAAAGAGTGGTTGACTGATAATTTAATTAAAGTTGTGAAATTAGAGCTCGGTTTAGACGCCCCGATTGGCCGCGGGACCCGTTTCCGTCTTTAGTGCACCGGAAACTGTTTTATCGGATAAAATTACTCAAATCATCCGAATTATTTTCGGATGATTTATTTTTACTTGTTTAACTTAATTATATGAAAATAGTCCATTTTCAGGGTTTTTATACACCGGTCAGTTCGTTTAGGCGAACTTTACCGGTTTATGCGTTTTAAACTTTAAAAGTTTGTTTTTATTTTCTTTTCAGCACAAATAATTATCCGTTTAATCTCGGATCTTGAAATTTTGCACAAATCACTTTTTGACAGTGGGGAATTTTATAAAAATATTTCCAGAATTAATTTTTTTATTAAAAATTTATTTATCTATTTTTAAACACCATTTAAACACTAAATATGTCGTAAATACCAAACGAACTTAGAAAAATCCCAAATTTTTCCTGGATGTCCCCTGCCATCCACATAGTCCCCTGTAATTTTTCCAGAACCAAAATCTCTTTTTACATGCCATTTTTACTAAAACCGAGCTAGAAAACCCTAGAACTCGTTTAACCGAAAAGCCTACTTAGACATCTCCAACTGACCTAAAATTTTGTGTGTGACTTTTCATGATATAAAAAGCTTATCTGCAATTTTCCAGAATTTTTCATGATATTTAACTATTTTTCACCATTTTTAGCCAAAACCGAGCATTAAATTCACCAAATATTCATCCTTGGTCCAAAAATTACCAAAAATTCACAGAACTCATATTCTCATGTGTCTAACACCTCTGTAAAATTTCATGACGTAACTCTAAACATATCACAATCTGTCCAAATCACAAACATTATACAAAAACCGAACTACCTTGTGTTTCTAGCTTCAAATCGCAAGGATCTCGCTTTCTAGCCTTTGCTAACAACTAGATACAACACCTACAAGCACAATAACACCACACCAAGCAAGTTACACCCACAATCAAGCCATTTCTTTCATGGTTTCGGTTATGATTTAAAAACAAAGATTTAACCGTAAAAATTCGTTTTTGGTTCGTTTAACTCCTTTCTTGGACCAAGATCCCTTGTATAACCCGTATACATCACTTGATCATGCAAGAATCGGTTTTCATCTTTGAAACCTCATTTTCTTGCAAATAAACTCAAGAAACGAAGATGGAAACGTAAATAACTCGACTTTTTACCTCGGTTTTCTTGCTAAAATCTCGGTTTTTAGGATCTTGATGTGGAGAGGATTGAAGATTGTTGAATGTTTGTTGAGAAAAAAGAAATAAAAGTGGCAATGGGGCTGCCTTGTTTCCGATCGGAAATAGAAGGAAGGTGGGGTGGGACCCACTTCTCCAATTCTAGCCACATATTTGGATTCTCGAAATCCGGATAATGTTTTGGATAATCTGGTTCAGTTCGTTTTTCGGTTAAATGTCTAATTCGGCTTAAAACGAGGTTAAAACAGTCGTTTTCGGCTTAAAAATGAAATTTATATAAAACCGATTTAAAAACTTTAAAAACTTAAACCATGACATTTATTAACTTAAAACATCATATTATTAATTATTGCGCATCTTTTTCGGCTTGATCGATCGTCTCTTGCTCGGTTTGGTATTAAAGGTTTCGTTTAATGTACCGACGTACCATTAAATCGAAAATTCTTTTTCTGTGCTTTAATTCACTTATCCCGAAGCTTAAATACTTCGTAAACATCACTAAATATCATAGATATCGTCTATAATTGAACCCTCGATTCGTTCGGGTTTCAATAACTATCGATCGATTAATCGCATATTCAATACGATGAATTATATATTCACGTACAATCAATACAGTGAACCATGTATTCTCGTATAATTACTATGGTAATTCAGGTACCCGACATTAAATGTAACGTAACTATTGTCTACCGGTTAGGGTATACCTGGTTTCGTCGGAATCGTTACACCTAACCACATAATCTAATCTATTTAATTAAATGTGTGGTCACGAATGAACTTCTTAAGTTCTTAAAACTCAACAAGATTCTTAAAATTTCCCTCCCATATATATATATATACATGTATATATATTCTTTTAGTTTTGATTTTCAAAATGTTTTTTTAATAAATAGGTAAAAAGACCAATTTACCTTCATGTGCAAGGCACATGACCTGACTTAACGAGAACAACCAACTAGGTTATGGCCAAAGGAAAAACGTTGTAGTATTTGAAAATATAAAGTACAAATAAGATTAATTTTAAAAATTAAGGACAATCGCTGAAATTTGGTACAAACATAAATGACAATCTCTATAATTTTGTGTAAAGTTAATCACTTGTTTAATTATATATAAAGTTAAGTACTTGAGATAATAATCATAAACATAATCATCCCCCAGTCAACGATTTTATCATGATAATGTCAAGGAAGCACATTAAAGCAAGACTTTATAAAACAAACCTAAAATGAAATGACAGAGTTAAGTGCCATTTTATTATCTGTGGTTTGTCTAATTACGCAACTTTAGTACCGGTTTTGAATTTATTGTAAATGACTACCTCACTTTTCTAAAACTTGCAATTTTTGTACTTTTTTCTAACCCCATCTATATTGTCCGTTAAGCCAGGGGCAAATTAGTAATTCGATTATTTTATTTATTTTCTCTTTTAGCTAAGTGCCATTTTCATACATGTGGTTTGTTCAGTTACTAAACTTTAGTGCCTTTTTTTTAATTTATTGCAACTGGATACTTTGATTAATTTGAATAGACAGGCAAACCAAGAGATGCAATATATTACAATTAAAAGATCATCTCTAAATCTAAATGAACAGATCAATCCCCTCATGCTCACTGATCCTTCAAACCCTAACCATTGTTCATCTTTAAGTTCAACGACTTACGATATATTATTTGTCCATGTGATTCATCAACTGTCATTCATCTACAAATTCAATTGATGTTATGCTAAGAGGTGTGAAGTTGTGTGATTGTTATTTGGCTTGATCCTCCGACGTGTTAAAGATCTATTGTTATCAAATACCCGAATTTTTGAAGAAAAAAAATCAATGCACATAAAGAAATTGCAAGAAAAATGGCTAAGAAGAACTCGAACCTTAAGCTACTAGAAGCAAACTGACAATCAAGAACAAAAGGCTAAAAAATATGTTATACATTTCATGGTTGTTTTTCCATCTTCTATCATGTATTTAGTTACATTTTAATTGTAATATGTAATATGTAATGTCTCTTTTGGTTTGTCTATTTATCCAAAACTAATCAAAGTATTCACTTGCAATAAATTCAAAAAAAGATACTAAAGTTGATAATTGAACAAACCACAGGTATGAAAATGATACTTAGCTCAAAAGAGAAAATAAATAATAATTTACCTCTGACTTAACGAAAAAATAGACGGGGTTAGAAAAAAAATACTAAAATTGCAAGTTTTAGAAAAGTGAGGTAGTCATTTGCAATAAATTCAAACCGGTACTAAAGCTGCGTAATTGGACAAACCACAGGTACTAAAATGACACTTAACTCGAAATGAAAAGAACTTGACCGATAAAATTAAAAAAGAAATTAATGTTAGGTTGGTTATTACAAAATATAAAACAAACTTTTAACTAGCGAACATAAATGAACACTTTATCGAACGTTTAAGAATGCAATCTCTGTTTTTGTCCGTTCATTTAACAGAACGAACAAAGTTTCTTGTTCGTGTTTGTTCATTTAATTAAGAAATGAACGTAAACGAACTTTCTACCGAACGATTCACAAACTGTTTACTGAATGTTTGGTTTGTTTACAACGTAACGCAAAAGGGATACAATTGGGCTTTCTGTTAAGGGTAACTGTCTAATTTTTGTTTCATTTACATGAATGTGCGAACAAAAAAAATTTGTTTCATTCACATGCTTGTACGATAAAAAGATAAATTGTTTCATTTACGGTTAAAAAAAATAGGATATCTTTAAAATTTCGTTCTAAATCCGTCATTGCTTTAAAGACTTGTGTTAACTTGAGCTTTAAGCTTGAACTTGAATGTTTGTATGTGTGCTAGGGGATTATTATGGAGCCTAAGGGATAAACCATTTAATAGAATTATTTCTCTAATTTATGAAATGTCTCTGTTTCAAAAACGGAATGAATGTTTGTATGTGTGTTAACAGATTTGGGAGCCGAAACCAATTATTTAATAGAATTATTTTTCTAGTTTATGAAATGTCTCGGTTTTAAAAACAGAAATTAATGTTTGTACGTGTGCTAGGATTAGGGAATATAATTAATTTTCTAGTTTGGAGTTTATGAAATGTCTTTGTTTTAAAAATTGAATGAAAGTTTGTACATGTGTTAAGGGCATTGGCGAAGCTTAGTGAGGGCCCGAGGTGGCTCGGGCTCCCATTTTTTTTGCACAACAGTGTAAATTTACCCGTTTTGGCTAGAAAATTTGTATACGTAGTGTAAATTTATCCATTCTCGACTGAAAATTTAAGCCCAGACCCCCCTCGTTTATGAACTTTTTTAATACATTTTGAGTCCCCCCCCGGTTAACTCGGCCATGCGTTGCCACTGGTTATGGGATTAGGGAGGCGAAGCCATTTAATAGAATTAATTTTCTAGTTATGAAATGTCTCGGTTTTTAAAACATAATGAATGTTTGTACGTGTGTTATGAGATTAGGGAACCGAAGGGATAAACTATTTAATATAATTATTTCTCTAATTTATGAAATGTCTCGGTTTTAAAAATGGAAAACCCATAAGGATCAAATGACAAGATATAGTATCTTATTATGCAGTTTTAGTAACAACTGACGTATTTTATTATGTACATGGAATTTGATTTGGTTTTATCATTTTACTTTGTGACGTAACCCGATCGAAAAACTTAAAATCTAATTATAGATAATTGAGCATTGAAAATTTCCGACAATTGTCTAGGGGTATTTTGTGTATTAGTTTTGTTTTTTTAGGGGGTTAAAAGAATATGAGGTTTGGACCATATAGAAGGTTTTTGAAATTTTCGACACCCATATAAAAAGTTGGTAAGTCTGTCACAGGTAGGGTTGTGCAAACAGGTCAAACCCTCGAGACTCGACCCTATTGTAAATTACCGGGTCTGATCGGTTTGAGTTTCGCAAGTCTGACTGGTCTCGTGGGTCTTACCGGCTTATAAAAAGAAAAACAGCATACCCTGACCTGTTTAATGATATTCTTAAGACTCGAGAACCGGCCCTATTATATATTAAAAAAAACGAGTCGGGTCTGGCGGGTCTGACTGGGCATTGAAATGTGTAGGGGAATGTTGTGTATTATCGGTATTTTCCGGGGGTTTTAAAAATATGAAGTTTCAAATATATATTTTTATATATATAAAGCCGAGGAGATTGAAAGAAAGAGTGTATGTATCTTGAAACCCCGAAGATTATAAGTTTAATTTTAATTTGAAAAGGCAAAAAGGAAGAAGAAGAAGATTAGAGATTTGATCATCGAAAGCTGGGTTTTTGATTGATGTTCGATTAATCAAATCCTGGAGGTAAAATTCATTGAATCCCCCCTAATTTCTTTATACCCTTGCCTTCACTGAATTTGTTTACTTGGATGAATTTTGTTGGTGGATTAGTAATTTTGAATATGCAAGTGTAATTAGTTTTGTGTTAGGTGAATCTCATGGCTCCGACGAGAAAGTCGAGAAGTGTGAACAGGCGCTATTCAGATTATGTTGATGTTTCTCCTGTTGCCAGCAGATCCGCACCCCGACAGGTACCTCACTTTCCTCTACTTTCAAATGTACTTGTATATATCCGAACGGAACCTATAGTGTTTAGGAAGAAAAGTGGCCGTGATATAACTACAACAGGAAAGGAAAGATCAAGAAACTAAAAAACGAACCGGAATGGCAGCAGTAGCGGTCAGCGCGCTACAAAAGCGGCCGCTAGGATTTCCATTCAATAGAGTGTTAGAATATTTAAAGATAACGCTAGCCCGTGGGCTCAATACTAAAAACCCTAAATGCTATAGGTTCCAATAGTTTATCATAATGGTTTTATGAGACTTCATATTTACTAATTTAAATGAACAACTGTCTGTTGGTACTTTTGCTTTTTCTTGTCTATAAGATGTTCAGATAGTGAATTTATTGGTTTTTATGTAACACTAATCATTCTTTTTAGTTTTTATCAATAAGTAGTTTTAGTTACTGTTATTTTAGCTTGTTCATACGGTTGCTTCTTTTATCAATATACTTACGAAAATATTTATTTATAATGTATAAAGAACTACGCAGATGTTCATTTAGTTAAGCAAGACAATCTAGTAATCATGATTGATACTAAGCTACATTGTGCAGAAGAGGAAGCTTTCTGACATGTTAGGATCTCCATGGATTGATGAAGAGGTTGAACGCTTTTATAAAGCCTATAGGAAATACGGAAAAGATTGGAAGAAGGTTTATGTTCTTTTCTCTTTTTTATCGTTTTAGTTTTTAAATACTATTTATATCAATTATGTTTACGTTTTTCTTTATTACAATCTGAGTAGCTGATGTGTGTGCTTTTTTCCATTGAACTTTAGGTGGCTGCCATGGTGCGTACTAGGAATTCTGAAATGGTGGAAGCTCTTTACACAATGAATCGGGTAAGAATGGTAGCTTGTTTGAAAATTTTAAGGATGATATCCTATTTATAAATGTGGTTACGCTTTTACTGGTATCATTAGTTGAGTGAGATACACGTCAACATACAATTGCTTGCATTCATGACTTTGAGGTGGAAAAATGGTAACTTGGTTACATGTCAAGGTGGATAGTTTATTAGCGGGTCAAAAAAAAACACATACTAATTTTTTGATTCAAATATGACCAGAAATGTTTGTTAGTATAATGGTAATATGTCTTTTTTTTTCTTTTTCTTATGCATCTGAATCACTTTGACTGATTCTAACTGTTGATACATTTGAGCTGTTTTCTTTTGAGTTAAATCTTTTAGGTTAACCCGTTTGACCCTCTAGAGATAAAACATGAAATGGTTTCAAATTTCCACCTCTAATTATAGATTACATATAATCAAATATAATGTTAAATTTTAAAGATTTAGTAGACTCTGGTGTATGGACGATTTTGGTAAGTCACCTCTTGAATTAATACTCTCTGTATGGATTTTCATGCGGGAAATGTAAAAGGATCTTTTATAGAAGTTAGACTCGGTTAAGTTTGAATAATGAATTCTAATGGGCATACGTGTGCATTATCACTTTAATTGATTAAATACAGAATAAAAAGTTCTAGTAGTCAAAGTTAGGGGTGCTCAACATTCATGCTCAAATTATTCAAAACGAAAGCCGAAGCACATCGAAACCGTTTAAACTTTAAAACCAAACCGAAATACGTAATTACATATTCAGTTTACAGTTCGGTTTAAACTGAAACCTAATTGAGTTTTCAGTTCCAAGAATCTCAATTCGGTTCCAACCGTTTGAGATTAACTTTTTTGACACTTTCAATAACTGTGGAGATTGAAGATTAACCGTTTTTACACTTGTGATTTTCAGGCATATTATCCTTGCCTGAGGGAACTGCTTCTGTGGTTGGCTTCATTGCAATGGTGTCTGATCATTATAATGCCATGGTGAGATCATATAAGTTGTTTTAATTGCTTTTGTGTTGATATTGGCTATATCTCTCTCAACAACAACATCGGAGAAAGAAAAAAAAAA
>NW_027500050.1:0-59340 GCF_021521415.1 Bidens hawaiensis | reverse complement strand
GCTTTCAGCCTCATACATTTTCTTTTCTTCTTCTTCCATATACAAAATACATATGGACAAAATACATATACAAAATATTTTAGTTGAAAATTGAATAAAAATATTCCGGTTAAACCTAATAAGGACCAAATCAAAATAAGGGATAAAATTCATATCAATGGTGTTTTTTTTCATCTTCGATTGGTTCAAATTCTTCGACCATATACTAAGTGAACCGTTTATTCTGGAATAAAGTCCACATTTTCAAGCAATCTAAGTATATTATGTTAGGTGTCGATTATTCACACCACCTAATTAATGTATTAGGGTGAATGATTGACATTTCCGCGATTGAAAGATTGATTAAGAAAGAATGATGTGACGACGATAATGTGGATGAGAGAGAGCGTAAAAGATGGATAGGGTGGCACTACTACTGAAATCGGCAAAAGCGACTGCCATTTCGGTTGCAATCGGTTGCGAATGCTCTTTTGCGACTGGTTTAAGCGGTCGGTTAAACCTTGGTCAGGAATTATTCTGTGACCATCTTTTGCGACCGAAAATATTGTTGCGACCGATTTTGCGACAAAATTTGAGTTACAAATTTAAGGACTGAATCTGCAACCAAGTCGTTTTGTGACCAATGTTTAGTGACCGAGATTGCGACCGCAATTTTTCCCAACCAGTTTTGCAACCGAAAATTTTACGACCGGCTTTGCAACCAAACCTATTTACGACCGATTTTGCGACCTAACCTATTTACGACCCATTTTGTGACCGAAAATTTTGCGACTAATTTTGCAACCGGAAACTTCCGACTGATTTTATGACCAACTAGTTAGTGACCACAATTGAACCACTTTGCGACTGATACGTTTAGCGACCAAAATTATAGCAATCTATTTACCCATGATTTTGCGACCGACTTCGCAACCGAGCTTTGGTATAAATTTGAGACCGGCCTTTTGACTATTCTTTCGGTCAAAAATAAATACGTAGAATTCAAAGAATTTTTTTCTAGTTTTGCAATATTTATAAATTTCAATACCATAATCAAATAGTTGCAAAGTTGACAAGATTGATCCGATTCATAAAACAAACAAACAAGAAAAACAAATACAACAAAAGTATAAAGGTACAATGAGAAATGTCAAACATAGTTGCACTAACAAAAAAAAAACAAATTTTACCAATTAGAGAGATATTTTTTGTTATGTTCTTCAAGAGGAATTGAATTTGCTCTTGCATTTCATTATTTTTCTCATGCATTTTGGCATTTGCAACCCTATTTTCCTTTGATTTGCTCCATCATTGAAAGTTCTCCGCTCTTTCTTTTTCCTTCTCTAGTGTTTCTGTTTTTCTCTTGTCGTTTCCCGCCCTCATCAATTAACCCATTATTAGTTTTTCAATAGTTTTATATCTTGCTTTCCAAGTTGTTTTTCTGCTTTAATATTAATACTCTGGTTTGTTTTTATTCCTTAGAATTAGTAGGTAAAGTGTAATTGGACATGAAAGTTGGTATTATTATCTTTATATATATATATATATATATATTATTTATGACGTCATCCGGGTCAATGTCCGGTCCGACCTCCCAGGTCGGTCCGGCCTGTGACCCGGTAAGGTGTCCGGGTCGACGACCGGTCCGGGTCTGACAACATTGAATAATTGCATAATGCTAGTAGCCAAGTATTCACAAGATATTTAGTGGACACAAATATAAAACTAAATATAGATTATATTAGGTTAGAAACTCAATATATTAGGCTAGCGCATAACCAGATTATGATCAAAACACACTGAAAATTCCCCATATTTTCTAAATTTTCTAAATTTGTAAACCAGTTTCACAAATCCAGTTTAAACCTTGTTTAAAAATCAATTAGCTGCAGATTAGTGGTCAATAAGAGACCCGTGAAACCTGCCAACCCGACCCGTAGAACCCGTTTCAAAACCTAGACTGGCCCATTTGTAGTGGTCAGATTCCGGGTTTGAAAATATGGTTTAACCGGTTCCAGTCCGGGTCGGTTCCGTTACAGACCCCTATTTACTCTTATGTAATTCTAAGCAAAACAAAGTAACAAAATGATATATTATATCACTTGAATATAAATGAAAAGGTTGACCAAAATAGAATAAACACACCTCTTCATTTCTTGTAGGTAAATACGAAGCACTAGTACCCGGCATTGACGGTATGCCTGTCATCACAGCATGTGGATCACTGATATCATTAAACCCATAAAGTCTACCTTTTTTCTTCCCCCCAACAGCTTGTACCCATGAGTCTAGATCAAATAACAGGCGTTTGCTAGCATCATCTCCATGCCTCTCCTTGACATATTTCTGATACGATATTTACAACATCCAAGAAAATAATGTTTTTTAATATTAGATAAATAACTAATAAGTACATACATTAGATAAGTAAAGAAACTTACAAGAGAATCCTTTGCTCGGGTATCAACCCAATCAAAATCGTTATGCATATCGATCTCATCCAAAATGTTGGCATCTCCTAAACCCTCGCCTCCTCTACGACTCGACAATCTATCTAAAGGTCTTGTCCCTTTCTTCCCATGTGACTACATCCAAATTTCATCTACGGTGGCAGGTCGCCCAAGTTCTTTATCCTACAAAATTCATATTTGAAGGTTAATATTGGCATGCAATGTTTATTATAAAAGGACAATTAACATCTCTTACAGCTTTTAGTTTAACCATTACGTAGGTTTGTGAGCCGAGAGTATGTTTGCCCCTGTTGATTTCTCTCTATTTATGATATTCTGAGAAGACTTTTTCTTCCACTCGTCTGTATTTCATTTGTCAATTAGTTTTTCCTAAATCTTAGCCCCCATCCATTGTGGCTTGTGTGGAATAAGAACAATGAAATCATCTACAAATTCTACACATGCCATACATGCAGCAACCTTAGCACCCTCCCGAAGCCTACTCAACAAATCCTTCAATTTTCTTTTCATAAACTTCACCCAGCAAGAGTGAACTTCGTCATCCCACTCCTTTTCCCATTGATAGTATCCCTACAAAAAATCATTTTAGTAGTCTTTATATCATTTATTAAGGTATAGACAATTTTATTTACGAATGTTTGTAAATACAAACTTTGAAACGCTCAAACATCCTGTTTCGATCCTCTGTAGAGACATCTTTCCAACTCAGCCAAGGTTGGAAATGCATAGCCTCCAAAATTTCTCCTATAGTCCAGGTAGCGTTACTTTGATTACTGAAACTATAAAATGAAAACAATACAACACAGCCTGCATTACATGTATTACATAATACGTATAAAAAATTATTAATATTATGTGCTTACTGTCCATAGATAAACCAAATCCGCTCCCAATTTCTTGGTTCAGGTAGTGGCATAGGGGAACCTGTCCCCGCCGGCCAACAGTTGACTCGTCATCATCATTACTCTCATGTTGAGACTGTGTCTTGTACACATCCAAAGCTAACCGTTCGGTACCACTATCCTGACCACTACCACGGCCCCTACTCCTACCATCTCCTGCTGAACTGTGAGCCATGATATCTACAACAAAAATAAAAAATCATAAATATTTTGATAATTTTTATTTAACGGAAAGTTGTAGATTCATTACTTTTTAAACTGGAAGCATCAAATCAGGATATTGAAGATAATTATGTTATGATTATTTGAGAATTTATTTGAAGATTGAGCTTAAAGGGCAAACAAGTTATCAACTGGTTCGTATACAAAACTTTTATATTTTGGACCAGGGGGCACTTTAGGTATTTTTTCTAAAAACTCATATAATATATGGAATATATTAAAAGAAATTAAAAACTTATGAGCCTCGTACCTCAATGGCCTTGCACGATTGCCTAGCCCGCACATGCTCTAAGACCGCCTGCTAATGTGATTTTCTTTATTAAGTTACAAGAATTGCAATATTATTTATACAAAATAAAATAGTAGATACTAAATCTAATTACAAGACTCCAAATAAATAAATAAATAAATATGCAGATGATGAGTTACAATTCATATGTACCTTTACCAAATTGCTCTTGGTTTTCAAATCAGTGGAAAATCGCCATGAGAGAAGAGAGTGATTGAGATTTAAGTTATAATAACCGGTAGAAATGGTCTCCATAGAGTGAATTAGCAGGAACGAATGAGGGAGAAGTGGAGCCTTGAACGTGGGTGGGTAATTAGGGTTCTCTGAATGAGGGAAGGAAGGAAGGATTGAGATAAGCCACAGACGGTTGTTAATTGTGATAGTTGTTTGGAAGAATTGAGATAAGCCACAGACGGTTCCCATGGAAGAATTGTGATAGTTATTAATTGTTAAATGATAAGGGTTTTCCTTTTTTTTTTTTTTTGGTTTTGGTTTTGGTTTTGGTTTTGGTTTTGGTTTTGGTTTTTTTGAATTTTTGACATTTATAGAGGTGTGATAAGCCACTTAATGAATAATAATGATTGACTTGTGTTCAATTCGATTCATATACTTTTTACTATTATTATTTTTTTCTTATTTTGAACTTTTCCACTAATCTTTTAAATGATATGGCTTATGTTTAGGGGTGTAAACGGGACAAACTCGAGCTCGTGTAACTTACATAGAGCTTGAGCTCGGCTCGTTTTAAGCTTTATTTTCAAAGCTCGAGCTCGGCTCGTGAGTAGATTTTAAAGCTCGAGTTCAACTCGTTTACTATTTATTAATTATATTATAATTTTATGTATAAAATAGTATATATTATTTAGTTTTTATTTTTCCATAAAATTATATATATTAATTAATAATTATTAAATATATATCTAAAAAAATATATAAATGACATGCTCGTTTAGGCTCCCAAGCCGGCTCGAGCTTGATAAGTGAAGCTCGGGCTCGTTTATTAAACGAGCTTACTTTTAAGCTTGAGCTCGGGCTCAGGCTCGTTTATTAAACGAGCTTACTTTTAGGCTATAACTCGGGCTCGGGCAATACTAAGCTCGACTCGGTCGAGTTTTTTGACGAGCCGATCTCGATTAGCTTGCGTAGTAGTCGGCTCGTCTGCACCCCTACTTATGTTTAGATCTAATGAGCGTCGATTGTCTAGGTAATTTATTTGTTATTCTTTATGTTAATTTAGCTCGAACGTGAATTTCTCGTGTTTTATTTATTGTGACTGTTCTTGTATTTAAGTTAGGTTTTACCGTTCATTACATCTGTAAAACCTAGATGTTGGTAAAACATGAGCATGGTAGTAAAACCCTGGGTGCTCGTCAATATCGATTACGAACGACCCTGGCGCTGGCGCGACGCGCCAGGTTGAAAACTAGTTATATTCATTTACTTAGTTTTAGGATAAATAAAAAAAAAGGAATGCACTAATCTACTAAAGTTATCGAACCTCTTCTTTAGGCATGCAAACAAACCGAGTCAAGCCAGAGGTCGACCAAGCTCGAGCTCAGCTGGTTTCGATGTTTATTTCTAAAGCTCGAGCTCGGCTCCTGAGTAGTTTTTAAACTCAGTCTCGGCTCATTTGCTATTTATGAATATATTATTGAGTTATATATATATATATATATATATATATATATATATATATATGGCTAAGTTATCGTACAATAATCCTCGTTCGAAAAAAAAAGACAAAACAAAACCTATTCCGACCTAAACCAAAACAACCCTTTTTTAATTGACCCGTCCTTACCTAACCTGTTCTGACCCTAACTCGTTTCAACCCATGACCCGTTCCAATCCATGACTCGTTCGACCCAACCCAACCTATTTGTCACTCCTAATTTTAATAAAAAAATACACGGTAAGTTAGTTACTTTAAAGTAAAATAAATATAGTATTTTTAAAGTAAAATAAATATAATACTGATTTACATCCCCTGTACTAGGGGTATTCATGGTTCACTTTATAACTACTAGTGCTAATTGACCCTAACTAGGCATTGTTAAACATAAGTGTCTCCTGATAATCTCAATCATTTTTTATCTGACCAATCTAATTGGCCTAACATCGACAAATACAGATTTAACGTAAGAATATGGAATTAACATTAAAAAAACTCAGCATGGTTCAAATAAAAATAATTAAAGTTACAAGATCAACATAAATAATCATAGACCAACTTTAATTCTTGAAAAATATGTAAATAAAAAAAATCCCTTGTTTCTCAAATTTCCAAAGCCAATATTCCCTAAAAGTAATCGAACCATCGTATTGTTAAACCTGAAACATTAAAAAAAATTGTTAAACCATAACGCATACAACGAAGAAACAAGTATATTGGTTTACATATTTAGATGTTTGAATAACGATAAATTTAGAACTTACCAGAAACAAAGCTGCTAACACAAAGTCATCAACAGTTATAATATCAAAATCTGCTCTATTAATTGGTTTAAGTTGTTTCATCAATATCTAGATATATTCTAATATGACCAAAATAACAAGAAAATATAGTTAATTTAACAAAAGCATATAAAAGTATAAGAAAAAATATGCATAATACTATAATCTAACAATAGATCATTGACCGGGACTAATCTTACAATTGTTGGTTAAAAAAAGGTTAAAATTTAAAATAACAAACAATTTATAAATATATCTATATACTCGCCTAACCATAGGTTCTTACGAAAATCGAGTTATAATAAAACGTATCATTTAAAAACAAACCCCAATTGACTTAAGCTTGTATTTACTAATATACTTGTAATTTTTTAAATTATTCATATATTTTAAAAAGTAAAAAGAACATTGGTTTATAAAACTTAATGAACATATGGCTATTATAAATTACCTTTATTACGAATCTTCTTCGTCTTCAAATTCTTCATCGCCATCATCTAAATCATGTTGTCTTCAAATTCCTCTTCTAAATTAATGTCTTCAAAATAACCTTCGTCATGATCTTCATCATTGACATTGCCGACTTCTTCGATTACATTTGTTTCTACATGAGTAACAGGGAGCAATTCCTCAGCAGCTGAACATACTAACCTGTCATTCTCTTGAAAAAATTCTCCTGCGTCTTCGTTATTATCATCACCAACTGCATTGTCATCTTCAGCTAGTTCATAAATTTCCCTAGGTGTCGTCTTGACAACAGCCAACCAATCTTGTAATCCTTTTTATTTTGACGGGTATGGTGTATAATACATTTGTTGTGCTTGGGATGCTAAAATAAATTGGTCGTCAACACATCCTATTGCTTTAGAATTAACATCAACCATATTGGTTTTTGGGTTCACTCTTACACCTTTTATGGGGTCAAACCAAGCGCATTTGAACAAAACAACTATACAAGGTCTTAAGTTGCTATGATATTCCAACTCTAGGATCTCATCTAGCAGGCCATAATAGTCACTTTCATTTTCGTTATAGATAGCCCCTTTCACACACGCGCCACTATTTTCTGTGACCCGCCCATGGTAAGCTATCCGTGTATGGAACTTGTAGCCATTTATCAAATAGCCTTTGTGTGATCTAACATAATTAAGAGGCCCATGTGCTATATCTCTCAAGTTTGCACTTGTTTCCTTATTCAGAACCTACATCATAAAAGCGTGTTAACAAGTTTAAAATGAAACTACATTAAAATTGTTATTGTGTTATTCTTACATAATCTTTTTGTCAATTAGCAAAATCCATCCTTTTCTTTTTTTCAAGTGTTTCTTGGTCACAATTTGAAAACGAAACTCTCAATTCTTCATCAAATAACCATACATGGTCATGAAGCTTTTTACAATTAAGCAATATGTAAGTATGAGCCTTGTGTTTGTCATCATCTTTAAGAACTTTAGTCTTTCCATACTTATCAAATAATCTTTGGGAAGGATACTTGAATATACTTAACCGAACGTCGGCACTCGACAACACAAGGAATGTTAGGTGCGAAATTGCGAGGCTCGCGGTTCAGCCCTGTTTTTATTGTCGGGTCAAGATGCAATGAGCAATAGTTAGCAAGTTCATCTACAAGATATGACTCTACAATGGATCCTTCAACCCTTGCTTTGTTTCTAATTTTTCTTTTCAATCAATCCAACTTCCTAAAAATTTGAAATGTGTTAGTAATTATATAACATTTAATATCTTAAAATAATAAACAGGGCAGTAAAACCATTACCTCTCATACGGATACATCCACCTGAAATGCACTGGACCACCAAGAATAGCTTCGTCGGTCAAATGTATGACAACGTGTTCCATCGAGTAAAAAAAATCTAGACGGAAAGATTTTTTCTAAGTTGCATATCATTACAACGATACTTTCTCCCGACTTTTGTAAATCATCAATGTGTAAACCTTTGAGCATATCACACGGAAGAATGTACAGAGCTCTACTATTGGTTCAAATATCTGTTTTGGAAGCATCCCTCTTAAAACAATTGGCATCAACCGTTGCATGAAAACATGACAATCATGACTTTTAAAGGGATAAAGGTACCATCTTTAACGTTTACACATCCCCTTATATTGAACGCATATCCATCAGGATTTCAAAATTTTCAACCATTTAGGGGCTGTTTGTTTGTGTCTGAATGGGGCCATTCAGACACTTTTTGCTGAACCGGTCAGCTAAATAGGTGTTTGGTTCGCAAAAAAAAGTTGCTGAATGGGACCATTAAGGTTTGAATAGTCCAGCTTTATTTTTTAGCTGAATGAAAAAGATGCTTTGTTTTCCACTTTTACCCCAAATCACGTGAGAAAGCAAATCCTCTCCAAACCCTAACCTCTCCTTCCAGCCACCACCACAGTCGATCGGCGCCTCCACCACCTCTTCTCCAGCCACCACCATCGTCTCTCCTAACCCCTACCACCACTACCTCTCCCAGACTCGCAACCGTTCTCAGCCCTAACCTCAGAACGACCTCTCCCAGCCCCGACCACCACCGCCTCTCCCAGCCACCACCACCGCTTCTCCCGGCTCCGACCACCGTCGTTCCCAACCCAACCACCGCCGCTCCGTTCTTACGAGGTAAATCGATCTTGTGCTCTTGTATTTGCATCCATGTTTATAAATAACTGAACAATATGTGCTCTTGTATTTGCGGTGGGTTAATATATAACAATTTTATTTATATGTTGATTTGCTTTGAACATGTCCCTAATTTGTTGAACTATTTTACTAATTTGCTTTGAACATGCCCCTAAGTTTTTAAACTAATTTGCTTTGAACATGATTTTGTGGAAACTCATTTTCTTTTATTGTTCAAAGAAATGGTTAGGATTAATTGGAAACTAGAAGGTGTGGAGAAAACTTTTCTTGAAGCATGTATTCACGAGTTAACCATTAATGGGCGTGAGGGAGGTAACCTTAAAACATTGTCATGGAAGAATATTTCGGAAAAATTAAAAATGCAACATAACTTCATAGTGGAACAAAAACAAATGAGGAACCGTTATGACTATCTAAAAGGAAGATTTTCAGCTTGGAAAAAGCTTAAAAACAAAAAAGGCAATAATTATAATGCCGTGACAAACATGTTTAATTTGTCGAAAGAAGAGTGGCAACTAGAGATGAAGGTATTTTTTAAACAATAATATCTTTTCTCTCTGAATAGTAGTTCTTAATATATTTCAAGAATCTTATAGAATTTTATAATATTTTTTTCCAAACAGTCTAACAAGTATGTAGAAGCCTTAAGAACCGTGCCACTTGCTTACCCCGAACTATGTACTCAATTGTTTGAGGGCTCTACATCTAATGGCTTTGAAAGTTGGGGTCCATCTTCTACACTTCCACATCCTTTTGAGGAAGTGTTGGACAACACTTCAAATGGTCTTGAGGACGTTGATTTAACTGCAATAGGTACTCCAACTGTAAGTGTTAATGACGACTCACCCGTTCAGCCAAAAAAAAAGGGGTGAAAAGAAAGGACAGGGAATCCGTAAATTCAAGTCTAATAGAAATTAAGGACATATTAACGAGATGGCAAAAGTGTTTATTGAGAAACATAAAGCTTCTAATGATATTGAGGCATGTATGGCGAAGTTAGAGTCAATGGGATGGGATGTACTTGATGCAAAATATCAAACGACGATTTTACTTTTTGGTGAAAGTGCCGATCTTAGGAAGGTGTGGTTACTTCTTAATCCGCTAGCTTATGAGCCATGGGTGAAAAAAGCAGGATCGAAATACGGATTATTTTGAATTTTTTTTGTTTAAGGTTATGTTATGAACCTTTTGGATGTTTGTTTGTTGAAGGTTATGTTATGAATTTTTTGGATGTTTGTTTGTTGAAGGTTATGTTATGAATTTTATGGATGTTTTTTTAAAGAAAATTATGTTATATGTTTTATTCATGTTTTTTATGACAGGTAACATATTGATTCGGACGATGAGATCATAGTTTTCATGGTAATTTGTTGGTATTGGCTACAATTAGCCTTAAGAGGAAATGAAAGGATAAGAGATCATAATTCGGCATTGACCGGTCATGCATGTAAGCAAGAATTGTTGCATGGATCAAGTACACAATGCCATGAGATCATGCGTATTTCGCGTGATGCATTTGTACTATTGTGCAATCATTTTATACAAAATAATTGGTTGCAATGTAGTCGGACAATAAGCGTTCAAGAAAAGTTAGCTATGTTTTTTATTGTCATAGGACATAACGAACGCTTTCGAGTGGTTAAGCGACGGTTTCAACATTCAACGGAAACGGTTCATAGATGTTTCCATGAGGTCCTAAATGCAATGATGAACTTCGCAAGAGAAGTTATAGTCCCTACATATACCAATGAAGCCCCAAATACTTCAGAACGACACAGGAAGTTAAAAGAAATATTTCTCGGAGCAATAGGTGCATTAGATGGAACTCTTATACATGCAGTCGTTGCTGCTGATCAACAGACCCGTTACAGGGGAAGAGGAAAAGGTGAATGCTATCAAAATGTTTTAGCAATTTGTGACTTTAATATGGTATTCACCTTTGTATGGGCCGGATGGGAAGGCATTGCACATGATTTAAGGGTTTTAAAAGAAGTAGCATTTAACCAGACTTCCGGCTTTCCTTTCCCTCCAATAGGTTTTTAATCATTCATGAACTTTTATTATAAATTATATTATATATTTTCATGTTGTTGTTTTGACAACAGACACTAACGGTTACAGATAAATATTACCTTTGCGATGCTGCATATACCAATACTCGTGGATTTATGACTCCTTACCATAATACACGATATTGGTTAGCCGATTTTCGACAAAGACGTGCGTTAACTAAGGAAGAAAAATTCAATCATGCTCACACACAACTCAGAAATGTTATTGAGCGCTCGTATGGTGTTTTGAAGGCCCGATTCCCAATCCTACAGCGAATGGCTCCTTTTTCTTTTCCAAAACAAAGGGACATAGTGATTGCTTGCTACGCCGTACATAATTTTATAAGGAAATCAAATATTTTTAATCAGTTATTTATGGAGTACAACGAGGACACTGCATTTTCAGAAGAACAAGGCGGAGACAACAATAGTGAGTCAGTTCATGACATAAAATGGGGTTCACAAGGCATTCACTATATGAATAATTTGCGTGACCAAATAGCTAATCAACTAGTTTGATCAGTTAAAATTGAATTGTACACAAAGTATAAATTTGTATTTGAATTTTAGTATGTGTTTTATGGATTATGAAGGATTTGTGTAATTTTGATTTTCTATGTTGTTTTGAATTCTCTTTATTTTAATTATCCGTCATTCAGTATAGTCATTCAGATTTTTGATCAAACAAATACATTTCATTCAGTACATAATTCTGCAGAGGGGTAAAGTAGTAATTCTGCACAGTCATTCAGATGTCTAACCAAACAGCTCTTATTGGTTCATATGCCTAACTGGTTCAGATTATCTTATCCATTCAGACAACTTAATGGTTCAGACTTACTGATTCAGATATTGCCAAACAGCCCCTTACATACATCAGAGATATATCTCTGGTTTTGTTAAGGTGTAGGATGCTTTAGGTTTGATATATTTGTTATTGTTATTCATCCATGTATGTAACGATGGTCGAATGCAATACTCTTCTAGATCCATCCTTGCCTTGATATTATCTTTTGTTTTGGAGGTATCCATTATTGTGTGAAAAAGATTCTCAAAACATTCTTCTCAATATGCATTATATCAAGGTGTGTAGGATTAGCAGCATGGGCCAATGTTCAAGCTCCCAAAAAATGCCTTTCTTTACCCAATTATGGGTTTTCCTGAAAATCAGCATCTTTATTCTTTGGGTTATTTAGTTCACTTCATAGATGGTTGAAATGTCAAACACCTGTTCGTATAAATCCCAACATACGAACCAATTAACTTTGGTGGAGGTCCTAATGATGGCGGTGCGATTTCTTAGCCCGAAATCCCTTTTTATCTTTACGTATGGGTGTGAAGGAGGTAGAAATCTTCGATGGCAGTCAAACCAACATGATTTACCTCCAACATGTAACCGAAAGGCTTTCGTGTCTCCCATACAGTATGGGCAAGCTATATTTCCATGTTATGTGTATAGATTTTAAGATCAATTTATGTAAGGCCTCGTTCCCGCTAACCCTACTTTGGTGTTGGATTTACTCATAAACATAGTTCTAAAATCAGAGTAAATTAAAAACTTCGTGGAATGATTAAAAACTTCAAACATCACATTACAAAACATTCATTCTTGTCTTAACATACAAATTGTCTTTTCATAAATAATTAATTAAAACAGTCATAACACTTCATCATGGATGCCAGTCTCTTCAATCCATGTCGTGTGTCCCTCCTTAAGCCAGCTGCCTCAACCTATTTGTTTGCGTACATACTAAAAGTCAGCTACGCTGAGTGAGTTCTAGTTAATCATTTAACATACAATACATTCATACCCTTACTCATACGCGTCCGAAGATACGTATTCATACCTTAATTTTCTATTACTCCTTTCATATATATCTTATATACATGCATACGTACTTACATACTTTCTTTCATAAAACCCTATGGTATACCATAAGCTATTCTATATTAAACATCACAGATATTGTAAGGGTCTGGTCCCTATCATCACAGATATTATAAGGGTCTAGTCCCTAACATCACAAATATTATAAGGGTCTGGTCCCTATCATCACAGATATTATAACGGCCTGGTCCCTAACATCACAAATATTATAAGGGTCTGGATTCTACTGCCTCGAATAACCATACATTTATCATACGTGCGTATTTTACCTGTCTCATGTGTATAATAATATATATATATATACATGCTCATTCATACTATCATTATATAGTAATAACATCCAATACATAGTCATACATGTATCATACACTTATCAATTCAGTAAATGTATTAACTATCACATAGGAGTATGCACACAGCCCCGAAAACATTTCAAAGAGAAATGGGGCTAGAACTCACCTGGAGTTGATTTCTCTCGCCGTTAATGGTAATTCCCTTCTTTAGTTGAGCACGGCTAACTGTACAATACATTAAGCGTGTCAATTATCTATTACCACTATTTCCTACATCTAAATTTATGAAACCCTCAACTAACGGGGGTCCGGGGGCAGCGCCCCTAGTAGCGGGGTCTAGGGGGGCAGCCCCTAGCAGGGTCCAAGGGGCAGCGCCCCTGGCTGGGGTTGAGCTATATCAGAAAATGCATCAGCTCAAAAAAATTTTATTTTCATTAACAGTCCTTTAACAAAAAATGCATCAGAAAATGAATTTTATAAAATTTCGCATGGAATAATTTCGCTTCGCATGCATGGAATTTCGCTTCGCATGACTTTTTCGCTTCGCATGCTTTTTCGCTTCGCATGAAACTGTTTCGCTTCGCATGAAACTATTTCGCTTTGCATAGAACTGTTTCGCTTCGCATGACTGTGCGATGCGAAATTACCTTTTTCGCTTCGCATGGTCGTGCGATGCGAAATAGCCTTTTTCGCTTCGCATGGATTATGCGATGCGAAATTCTTCTTTTCCTTCGTTTTTACCATTTAATGGCCATTTTACTTCGTGACTCTTCCTTAGGACCCGATTTTACCCTTTTTAAGGGTTTTGGGTTGTACCAACTTTGTATACTTGCGTTTTATAAGGCTCCGAACATCACATTTTTACCATATAACATTCTCGTGGGGTTATAACTTATCAAGTTCATGTTTTTCTTCCATCATATACCCCGATTTATCCTTCTATTGGTTTGCATGTCGAATCCGACCTAAAACTTAACCTTTAAAACCAAAACTCACATTTTGTTGGTCTCGGGTTCGGATTTGGACAGATCCGTGGAGCTTGGTGGTGTTTCTTGTTGTTTTAAGGTGTTTACACCTAAGATTCTTCCTTCCTTTTGCTTGGATCCGAATCCGAATTGCTAGAGAGAAAGTGTGTGTTTTCTAGTGTGTGTGTTGTGTAAAAAAATGGTGAAAGGATGGGGAATGGCCTTATATAGAGAGCCATGGGCCCCACCATCCACCTCCATTCCAATCTTATCCAAATACAAACACGCACACAACCAAACTAACGACACACCGATAATAATAAAACTTTTCATTATTTATTAATTCTCAAAATACGGATGTTACAATTTAAAGCCAGAATACTAAACATAGGCTATAATTTGGTATCTTCATTCTTACGCAATAAATTCAGGTTATAAGATTGGTACATCATTAGAGGATCAGATTAAAATTCATATATGGTTATTCAACTAATCAAGTTTCTAGTGTTCGTGTTCTGAGTTAGAATCGAATACCTTAAACATATAAGGAACATACACAACAGTTCCCGGCTGGCGTCAGTTTGATTACCTGGATAGATGAATACGACACTCCCCTGATTCAGAATCTTCAGTTCCTTATGGGCGATGATTCGGCGGTGTTATGGAGTGTTATCGTAAGATCGATTTGAGGTTTAGGGACGAGGCTTGAAATTTTCAAATTTTAGATGTATTTGTTGATGAAGATAACGGGAAGAAAGAGAGATTGCTACCATATTATTATTATTATTATTATTATTATTATTATTATTATTAAAAAGAGAAACCTATAGCTACAGTGGCTGTCATGTGGCAGTCACTAAGTTTTTTTTTTTTTTTAAATATTTTGAAATAAGTTTCACTATTATTCCTTTGAAAGTAGTAAAAGTAACAAAAAGGTAAGTTGGTGTGGTGGTGTTGCTAGATTGTTGTAACTTGCATGTACCGAGTTCAAACCTTTCTTAAGACATTTTTTTTTTGTATTTTTGTATTTTTTTTTTGTTTTTAAATAGATTTTATACAAAATCAAGCAACGAAAAAGTAAGGTGGTGTGATGTTTAGTTTTTTAATTTGTTTTAAATACGTTATTTTGAGGAACTATTTTTTGGGTTTAGTTTTGGTACCGTAAAGAACATAGCCGATACCAACCGAATTCGTGCCAACTTATGAAAACGACGCCCGACCAACAGAACTGCCCGACGCAACGCACCGGATAACAAACTAGTTATTAGTAGTAGTAGTAGTAGTAGTAGTAGTAGTAGTAGTAGGGATAAGGCTTGAAATTTCCATCGTTTTGTTTATTATTATTATTATTATTATTATTATTATTATTATTATTATTATTATTATATAGTAAAAGTGAAGCTTGGTGCCACGACTAGGTATTCTGATTTTGCTGGATTTCTATTTAGGATTTGTTTTTGATGAAAATATACATGAGTGCCTGGTGGTCAGTTGGTTGTGTAAGACCAAAAATGCGACTTGTGATATCAAAGTATGAAACCCGTTATATATTTACGGTCAAGTTAATAATTAAAGTGGGCGAGAAATCCGGACACGAGATGAGAACTTCGACACGCGTTTAAACTTAACGAGAAAGCTTCTAGATTATGTGTTTAGTTATAAATAGGGACTTGTATTTTCTTATTTGTGTGTGTTTTCTAGTGTGTAAACAACCACCCAAGGGGAGTTCACCTTGGGTGGGATCGGTACGTTTCAATATTATGAATCTTTTGTACCGGTTACGAGATCGTTTACCCTTTATCATATCTTTACATTATATGTTCGATCGTTTGTTTGTACCGCACCTATCTTGAGCGTTTATCAAGAACAAAGCTGTTCGTTGTCGGATCCGGTTTTGGGACCTACAATTGGTATCAGAGTAGGTTTGAATCAACCGATTCAACTTTGTTCTTGATATTTGGGTTCTATTTCCGCTATTACCCGAACCAAGACGTTAATTTCTTGAAGTTCTGTTGAAGTTTTGAAAATAAAGTTGAAGGTTTGGAAATAAAGTTGAAGATTTGAGGAAATAAAGTTGCTTGAAGGTCGTCTCGTGTGTAGATCTGGAATCTCAGCCCCGTTTATTGTGTTTCTGTGAAGAGCGGACGGTAGCCGGTGACCTCAAATTGCTAGTGGATGTCCGTGAAATAAGGGGATGGCGTTTGGTGTCGGCGACCGTCTGTGGTGAAATAAAAAGGTAATGGTTGATGATGATAGTCCCTGAAGGTGGTGGTTGGAGAACAATTTACCGGCCAGAAAGGTTGCTGGTGGCGTTTGGTGATGACGGAAAATGGCGGGTTTAAGTGACGTTTGGAATGTGAATGGCAAGAGCTCGGTTTTCCGGCAAAGGGTGGTCGTGGCTGGGGTGATGGTGGCCGTGGGTATCTGGCGGCATTTGTTACCAGAATACGGCTGTCCGGCTAGAAGGTCATCAGTATTATATCCAATTGCAGGATTATGATTTTTCCGGCTAGAATGGCCGGCGACTGTTTGTAGCTGGTGATGCTGCCGGATTCTATTTTACGAGTTTGGTGTCTTCACAAGATTTGTACAATAGGTCATGGTGTTTGGAAAGTGGACTGCTGGGGCTCCGCTCTCCCGTTGGAACAATTTTTTCCGACGATTTATGGTGGCATTAGACATCAAGGGCGCCGCAGTGGCTGTGGTGGCTGGTATCGTGGCTGTGGACTGTGATGGCCAGAATCCTATTTCCGGCGGCCGGTTGCCGGAATGGCCGAAGCCAGATGCTGATGATGGCTGAATATAAGTGAAAGACTAAAGGTTTACTTCTTTGTTTTTTGTTGTGCCCTAATGAGAAGTGGGCTTAGGCTTAACTGGGTTTAGATAAATATTAATACTTGGGCCAAAGCCTTCTGGTCCATATTACTATTTGTTCTGGGCTATTATTGTTGGTTTATTATATTTCAAGTTGGGCCAGAAGCAAATTAAAGTTGTAACTAAATTTTCGGGTCGAGAAATAATTATCTTTCGTGTTGACCAAACAGAAGAAAGTCAAATTTGTTTGGGTTTCATCATTATTGGACCGTGTTCAAAGCATATTATTTCCATGTTATTTTCAAGGGGTTCGAGAATTGGATCCTGAAAACGTGGGCTATGAGCATCCGAGATGCTTATTTATTAAGGTGATAATTTTTAAACAAGTTAATTTTAATAGGGAATTAAATTGTTTAAGCTCTCAACCTGAAAATATGGGATACGAGTATCTTGGATACTTATTTATTAGGGGTGAGTTACATAAACAATTTCATTCACGGAAATAATAAGCGTTTTGTCATTTGATCTTGTCCCCGGTATTTCGTCAAGCTTTTCTGAACCTATATTGCTTAAGATCCGAGATGGATAAAGAAGCGAGAACGTCTTCATGAATGAATTAGGTAAATCGTACCTTGAGGGGGTGATTGAAGAAGCTTTGGTTATCTGGATGATTTGCGAAAATGTGAGACAGAGTTTGACGATGTTTTGAGATCACAAGTCAAGGGGTGATTGTAAGGCCAAAAATGTGACTTGCGATATCAAAGTATAAAATCCGTTATATATTTACGGTCAAGTTAATAATTAAAGTTGGCGAGAAATCCGGACACGAGATGAGAACTTCGACACACGTTTAAGTTTAACGGGAAAGCTTCTAGATTATGTGTTTAGTTATAAATAGGTATTTTTATGTTCTTATTTGTGTGTGTTTTCTAGTGTGTAAACAACCACCCAAGGGGAGCTCACCTTGAGTGGGATCAGTTCGTTTTAATATTATGAATTTTTTGTATCGATTATGAGATCGTTTACCCTTTATCATATCTTTACATTATACGTTCGATCGTTTGTTTATACCGCACCCATCTCGCGCGTTTATCAAGAGCAAAGCCGTTCGTTGTCAAATCCAGTTTTGAGACCTATTGGTTGGTTTGTTTGTGTTAAGTTTCCAAGTTATGCAGCGCAGGTTCGAATCTGTTCTGTTGCTTCACTTGATGTTTTTATTGACCTTAGAAGCTACTTGCCTTTTTAGTCCACCAGCTTTTCTTTTCTTTTTTGTTTTATATATATGTTGGTTTTTAAACTTATGTTCATTTCTTTGGCAGGCTCAGCAATTATGGAAACTAACCGAATTCACGTAGCTTTAACGCTGGGGGCTGATAATGTTGGGTTTTTTTTAAATGCTTTTTTGTTGTTTTAATTTGTTCTGGTATCATATCGAATGTATCGAAGACCGACTAATTTCGCATGGAGTCACTGCCTCAACGCTCGGGCTTTACCAATGCCCGACTTTTACTGACCAATACCACTCCATTGGCCTACATCAGTTTTTATATATTTTTTGTTTTAGTTCCGATACCGTAACAAAAATTACTGATATTGACCGAATTTGCGTCGACTCGTTTTCGTAGCGCTTAGGTTTTACCAATGCAAGGGTTTTGCCAACATCTGAGTTTCGACGCTTGGGTTTTGCCAATGTGCGGGCTTTTCCGACCGAATAAACATTGTGAAGTATACTTTGTTTTTTTAGTTTTTTATCCTTAGTTTATTTATTTTTCAGGTTTATGGTCGGTAACGTAACGAACGTAGTAAATATTGACCGAATTATCGATAACTCGCCACTGCAATGCCCATGTTTTACGGAGTGAATTAACCTCGCAAAGCATGGGTAAATAACTAGTTATTATATAAGACTAAAACTTATTGCAGGTGCCACGAACTGTTTTTTATTTTTTTTTATTTTGATGTAGGATGTAGACTTTTTTTTTTTTCCTTTTTTAGGCATTATCATCAATAAAATTTGAGTCTATTCCCAATTGTAATGCCCATGTAAATTTGTGGCTACTCACAATTGTAATGTTTGTGTTTTTTGTTTTTTTCTTTTGATTTGTATATGTTAATATGATAAAATTATTTTTAGAGCCGACTCTTTGCCGTAACACTTGTGTTTTGCCGATCAAATAACTGGCATTTTATTATTATTATTTTTTTTTGTATTATAAGTTACGAATGCCACTATTATCCTGGATGTTCACTGATTATCTTTTGGGTTTAGTGTCGGTACTTGTACGAACCTAACTGATACCGACCGAGTTCATGTCACTTCGATCATAAGTTGTATGTGTGCGGATACTGTTTTTGGCGTTGATAAATTTGCTTTTTTATTCATTGTTGGTGTCGTAACGAGCTTTGACCGATACTAGCCAAATTTGCGTAACGCCGTTGCCGCAACGCAACGGGTGTTGATACTAGTTCTTAATTTTATGATTATTATTCATCGGGTTAGTAGCTGTCAATTCTACATAAAAGTCATAAGATTGTTCGCTTCATATTTTGATTATTTTTTATTGATCCTAAGTCGAAAAATGAAAGTGCTTCGAGTGGGACTCGATAATTAAGACCGATGATTAGCATTTATCATTTACAAGTGCAGCGAGGCAAGCATATTACAGATCAAGTAAATATACAACAAAAGGTCTAGTATATTGACATTTCAATCCTCAATAGATTCAACATTGGCGATTTTCCAAGGGGTAATTTGGAAATTTTAATGTATCACTTAATTGTAATTGTAAACTAATCGAGACAACTTTAATAGTTATATTTCAGAAAGTTGGCTACTGTACTTGTAATCGAACAACTTCTATCGGTAAATTTTTAACCCTTTTTGCTACCAAATCAATTTTCATCATATTATTTTTATTTCTATATATTAAAACTAGCAATGATATCTGCAACCGAACCAATTTCAGTCGTTACGCTTGTGACCAATTAACGACCGAAAAATCCGGCTGCCAGTTTTCCAAACAACATGTGTTTTGGTCGCTATTGTTGCAACCGGACAATTCTAGTAGGAGAATTTACAACATTTTTTGATATATTCTGTTCTTCAAAAATAGCGACCATATTTGCAACAAAAATAAATCGCTACATTTGCGACCAATTAACAACCGCATATGTTTGGTCGCTAATATTGCGGCCAATATTGGTTTAGTCGCTAATTTTACGACCGAACAATTCAGTCTACAAATTTGCAACCACTTTTGTGACCAAATATGTTAATATTTTTAAATTCTATAAAACTAGCGAATCGGTCGCTAATTTAGCGGCCAATTTTGTTATGGAGACTAATTTTGCGACCAAAACAATTTTGGTCAAAAATTTTGTGACTGTCTTTTGCGACCAAATGAAATTATATTTTTTTCTTCTTTAAAACTAGTGACCATATTCGCAACTGAAACATTTCGGTTGCTTACATATGTGACAAATTAACGACCGAAAAAGTTTGATCGCTAATTTTGCGACCTATCTTGTTCTAGTCAATAATTTTGCGACCGAAGCAATTTTAGTCAAAAATTCGCGACCATTTTTGCGACCAAATAAATTCCTATTAATTTTTTTTTCCTTTTTTTAATAATGAGCGACTATAATTGCAACCGAAACAACTTTGGTCGCTACACTTGCGACCGATTAACGACCGAAAATGTTCGGTCGTTAATTTTGCAACCGATTTTGTTTTGGTTGCTAATTTTGCAACCGATTTTGTTTCGGTCGGTAAATTTGCGACCGATATTGATTTGGTCACTAATACAGCCGCTAATGTTACCACAACTTATCGAGCGTTTCTCAAACTCACCTCGTCCAACTACTTCTCTCAAGTGATGGATCCAAGCATCAGCTGTTGGGTCTCAGTTTAAATCTCTTCAACTTTGTTATACAATGTATTAGTGCAAGCTTAAGATTGTCCATCTGACAACAACTTTGCTGACTTTTTCACTAAAGCCATCGATCATGCCCGATTTGAATTTCTGGTCGAATCACTCGGCATGATCAATTTTGATTAAAACAACCTATCTATCTTTTTATATGTAAAATTGTAAATATTTTCAATATGTCACAATTTTAGAGGGAGAAAATAAGTTAAGTTTAACTTATCAAACAAGATTTTTAGTTTATCTTTAAGAAAAACAAAAATTGAGTCACTTGACTTATCAAAAAGATTTTGTGTTCTTCTAAGAAAATAAGAAAATGTTTAAAGATATTTTCCCATTTAGAGCAAGCTCCAGTTTAGAGAGAGTTGGATAATTTAAAAATTATAAAATTTTGAGAAATTGATCCGACCTTTGGAAAATGATAAGAAATTGTCTTTAACGATCCTAGCACACAAAAATAGTAGATTAAAAGCCAACAAGATAACTGCTTGACGTGTAGATAGGTTTGACAAATAATTAGGTGTCAGAGTGATACAAACTTAAACTCTCGCCTACGCTAGTGGTTAAACATTCATGAAGCGGTTGCCAACTCCATGTAAAGTAATATCAATGAAGGCCGAAATGTAAATAACATGTCATACCCAAGCCTATTTTTACCTGATTACAGTTGTCTTATGTTGTCATGTGTCTGTTTCATTTTTGTGTCAAGAAAAGAGTCAAGAAAATAAAAGAGAAAAAAAAAAGAGACATAAAAGAAAAGAAAAAGAAAATTCAAAATAAGTTTGTCTTAGGATTATTAACTTTTAATTTGGTTAGTCTTTTAGTTTGATTAATGCCAAGGACTTTCTATTTTTGTAGCATACAAGATATGATTGTTAAGGTCCTGAATCTTTTGTTTTAGTTTATTTTCTTTCTTTTGTTCAAGCTTTGGACTTTCTCTGTTTGTAGTCATATAAGACATGATTGTTAAGGCCCTGAACTTCTGCTTTATTTCAATCTTTCTAGATAGAGTCAATTGTCCAAAAGTAAAGTGTCAATCAATATGCTTCTTGTGATCAAATAATAAAGGTTTAAGTCAAATTGAGGTGATATGTAAATACAAACTATACCTGAGGTATGATGGAGTCTGTAATTTGTTGGATTAAATGGGGACACACAACTATTGTACTTAATACATACCTTAACATATCACATTGACATCAAAATACTTGTTAAGTTTAAAGTGGACAGAATATATTTACAATCGACTTTAAGTTTTTGGTATAATAACGTTGAAATAGAAGTGTGATCTAGAACATTAACAAATAATGTGATTCCATATCGTGAACTTTCTCACAAAAATTATTTAGTAAACTTTTTAAGTAAATATTTTTGATATGTAATATTAATTTCATCTTTATTCCTATCTTTTATTTTTTATTTTCTTCTATTTTATTTTAAGTTTCAACTTCAAAATATTATGTATATATTTTCGTAATATTAAAATAAATAAAAATGCCAAAAAGATTGTAAGTCTTTATTGTGTTTGTACATATTTTATTAAACCTTTGTTTTGTTTAAAATCATGATTGTCAAGGTCGTTCATGCAAGGTTCGTTCGAAACATGGGACTTAAACAAATCATTTACATGTTGAGGGACCGAAAGTAAAAATTTCGGAGTTATTTCACAAACATTTCAAACCAAGGACATGTTTTGAAAAATAAAATTCTTCTTTGACCCTCGAGAGGGTCTGTGAACGAATCTTATTCGCTCTAAGTTTTGTGTAGTTGTACATGGATAGGTAGTTCAAGATCAAGTCTGTTGGGATGCAGAGACTAAAGTTGCAGATACTTAAGTGCTTAAAAGAAAACGAGAACGTGAAAGTTGGAAGTTGAACTTAAAAATGAACTGATTGTGTCTAAAGACATAGAAAAAAACCAGTCGACTCAAGAAAGTCAGTAAAAGAAAAGTAGATGTCGAGCCTCCTATATATGATGTTTCTAAAATTTGTTGTTGTCGATCCTTTCCAGAAAATAAGATTGAAATTCAAGTCTACAAGAACTGAAAATAAAGAATTGCCCAAAATCCAACCCGGTTCAAGCTCCTGGATCAAGACAAGTATTGGGTTTCAAGAAATAAAGATGACGCAAAGAACTTGATGATGGTTCCTCATCATACTCAATCCTAGAAGGAGATTATAGGGTCAATATTCTATATTATCATTAGGATTGTGTATGTCTTTGTGTTTTTCTTTTAGTCGGTGTATTACGTACTTAGTACATTTATTTTCTATGGTACAAATGTAAACCTTGGAGAAATGGGGACTCTATAAAAGGGTCACTTTACCCATTTCTCTAAACAAGACACAAGACATAACTCTTGGAAATAAAATCTCTCTCCGTCAAAAACTTACATTTTTCTCTCTTACATATAATAAACTAAGATCCAAGATCCGAGCGTTGTTGGTGATTTTCGCTAACTAACAATATGGATTGATTCGAGTAAAGTTGTGAGATCCATTTTAGAGGACCTGCAGAATAAATTGTATCTGTGTAGAATAAAAAATCAAGAGAGAAGAGAAATAAGTTACAAAGTTAATGAATTCTTTATATATATATATATATATAGGGGATGATTCAGTAGAGAAATGAGATTATTGTGAGAAATGTGAGAAATGAATATAGACCACTAGTTTTATTTTGTGTTTTAAATGCTTAAAGATAAATAAGGAAAGTATTAATTCATGTTTTCTCTTTAATTAATATAACTAATAAATATAATAGTTATCTATTCACTTAACATAACTTATCAAATTATTATAATTGAAAAATAATAAGAATTCATTTATTTTTATAATTTATTTTTTCTCTCTTGAATTTTTATCCTACACAAGTATAATTTATTCATACATTAAAATTTCTTTCTATCCAAAACCAATTTCTTCCAACTCCATATATTAATATCCATCAACATGTAGTTACATTTTGGTAAATAGTATCAAAAAGTATCTTACATGTGTTTGCATTAAATATCAACAAAAAAGTACACATCCTACACAAAAACATATAACCTACACTTGCTCTAATAATAAGAAAATATATAACCTACACACGAAAAACATATAACCGACACACAAGATTCAACATCAATAAACTACACACGCACACGAAAACGTATAACCTACACACGAAAAACATTAACCTACACTCGAAAATTTTATCCTACACAAATACAATTTATTCATATATTATATATCAATATCAATCAACACGTAGATACATTGTGATGAATAATATAAAAAACTATCTTACACATATTAGCAATAAATGCCAATAAAAAATATACAACCTAAACAAAAATATATAACATACACTCGTTCTAAGAATAAGAAAACATATTACCTACACACAAAAATCATATTACATACACACGTATAGAATATGTGTATCCATAATTAGAGAGTGATTTATTATGATTATATTAGTTGTATTAATTAAGAGAGAGAATGCATTTATTGTTGCATTTATATTTTTTTCATTTATTTTTAAACATTCAAAACCTAAAACAAAACTAGTGGCCCATATTCATTTCTCACAGTAATCTTATTTCTCTCATATATATATATATATATATATATATATATATATATAAGGGATGTTTCAGGAGAGAAATAAAATTACTGTGAGAAATATGAGAAATGAATATGAGCCACAAATTTTAATTTAGGTTTTAAATGTTTAAAGATAAATGAGGAAAGTATTAATGCATGCTCTCTTTTCAGTTAATATAACTAATAAATATAATAGTTATTTATTTAATTAATACAACTAATCAAATTATTATAATTGGAAAATATTAAAAATTCATTTATTTTTATAACTTATTTTTTTCTCTTTTGAATTTTTATCCTACACAAGTACAATTTATTCATACATTAAAATTTCTTTTTATCCAAAACTAATTTCTTCCAACTCAATATATTAATATCCATCAACACGTATTTACATTGTGATGAATAGTACAACAAACTATCTTACACGTGTCTACATTAAATATCAACAAAAAAGTACATAACCTACACAAAAACATATAACATACACTTGTTCTAAGAATAAGAAAGCATATAACCTACACATGAAAAATATATAACCGACACACAAAATTCAGCATCAATAAAATACACACGCACACGAAAACGTATAACCTACACACCAAAAACATATAACCTACACTCGAAAAATTTATCCTACACATTTAAATACAATTTATTCGTACATTAAATATTTTTTCTATCCAAAACCAATTTCATCCAACTCAATATATCAATATCCATCAACACGTAGGTATATTGTGATGAATAATACAAAAACTATCTTATATATGTTAGCATTAAATGTTAATAAAAAATATATAACCTACACAAAAACATCCGACATACACTTGTTCTAAGAATAAGAAAACATATTACCCAAACACGAAAAACATATAAACCTACACACGTATAGGATGTGTGTATCTTTTTCTAGTTTATATAATTGTTAATGTCGAATTACATATTTAAGTTGTATACTTTTTTGTATGTTGTACGTTTTTATTGCTCAAAACAAGTGTAGATTATATAATTTTGTGTATGTTGTATATTTATTGTTTATATTTAATGAACACATTTGTATGATATTTTTTTATTATTATTTATAACAATAATTTTTCTAAGTATATCAATTGAAAAAAAAAATTATGTTTTGATATTTATTAATTTGAGAGGATTTATTTTGGTTATATTAGTTGCATTAATTGAAAAGAGAAAATGCATTTATTGTTGCATTTATATTTTTTTATTTATTTTTAAATATTTAAAACATAAAATAAAACTAGTGGTCCATATTCGTTTCCCACATTTCTCATAGTAATTTCATTTCTCTCCTGAACTTAAGCCTATATATATATATGTATGTATATGAAAAAAATACATATAGAAAATATTTTAGTTGAAAATTGAATAACAATATTCCGGTTAAACCTAATAAGGACCAAATCAAAATAAGGGATAAAATTCAATTAATGGTGTTTTTTTTATCTTCAATTGGTTCAAATTCTTTGACCATATATTAAGCGAACCGTTTATTCTGGAATAAAGTCCACATTTTCAAGCAATCTAAGTGTATTATGTCACGTGTCGATTATTCACACCACCTAATTAATGAATTGAGGTGAATGATTGATATTTCCATGATTAATTGGAAGATTGATTAAGAAATAATGATGTGAAGATGATAATGTGGATGAGAGATAGCGTAGATGGTTAGGGTGGGGTGGACACTCCATCCACAAAGAGTTATCACATGTGGTACAAACTCGATTTTATGGTTTAATTTCTTTCATTATGATCTTTCTTTATGAAATCTCATGTGGTACATCAACAAACTAAATACAAATGTCTAAAAGACCAAGAGGTCATTGTTCATTTACGTATGAAGTTTCGAACATCCATGATAATTCAAATTGTAAGATCTGCAAATAAATATCCTTCATTTTTTTTATCAATAATGAAATTATATAGGCCGAGTAGTTATTATTATTATTATTATTATTATTTTGTTGTTGTTGTTGACGTTATCAGAACTCTCTTATGAAAACCTTTTAATTGGTATCCTTACAAATAAAAAAGGGCGAACTTACAAATAAAACTTCAAATAATGTATACCTGAAAATATTTATAGATTTAAGAAACTTCAAATATTTATTTCTCTTTTATTTTTACAATGTGTAATATATTCTACCATATAATACCTATTTTATATAAACTCTGGAATATATTTATTGATTTCACATTGTGTATTAGTTTTGAATAATTTTTTTATTTCGAGATTTAAAAACTAATTTAGAATATACATAAATCAATTCAGATATTTTCAAACTACTATACATTTTGAGATTTATACTATAAAAATAAAATTCTACGTCAGCAACAATATCAGAAATATATTCTCGTTGTTCCATTTCAGAAATCATTTTGACCATTCCATCTACACTCGATTTTTCTGGCGACTTTGCTCTCATTTTCATCAACAGCTTCCAGCGTTGCCGACGATCGTTGCTGGATCAAAAACCTTAACCTAACCTAGCTCGCTAGGGTTTTACTTTGTTATTGAGTTTTACTTCAAGGTATACAAATCTAATCTCTGTGTTGTGTTTGTGTTATTTTACTTATTTACCCCCTGTTTTCCCCGACAAGTTTGCTCGATCAATTCCGGCATAGTTGACGTTCTTACTAGTGCAAAAACCTAACAATTCAGATCTAGGGTTACTTTTGTCAATTTGTTTATTAGATAATTAAGAAATTTGCTACTACAATTTCATCAACTATTCATATATTAGCTATATAAGATTAGATGATTTGGTGTATTGTATCTGCATGCATACCTAAAGGTTTAGGTACTTGTTTTCGTTTAAGTTAACAACTGCTGCTGCTGCAACAAGATTAATTAATTAATTATTTACCTGTTAAGATCAAAGTACCGATCAAACTTGTTGTAGATGGTAATATGCCGTTAATGCGCTAAAAAATCGAATATCGATTATCGCGGTGAGTTTAATTTCATGCAGAATTGTGACACCAATTTGTAACCTAAGACCTCACATTTTGTAACCTAGGGTTTTCAGTTGTTTTATGTTTTTCTTTTTTTTTATCTCATCTTATAAATATACTTTATTACATAAAAATTGTAACTCCAATTTGATTAACTAATTATAACTATATTTTTTATGAGATCTACATGATCAAGGCTCACCTACTTGTTTTTATATATTAAGTTTCATTGCTCTTTCCATTTCCATGGTTAAATGTTTGTTATTGTTGGTATTAATCTCTTGTTGATTTCATGATCTTGATGCATGTGTGTGTGTATTGATGTGGCGGGGAATGCAACACTTAAGTTGGTGATTTATAATACTGTATTTAAAGGAACGAAAAAGCATTGGCCAATTAAACAAAAAATCTAGTAAAAACGTAATTATTTATTAAGTTTTACATAGCAATAGCATACTAAAATTAAAGATAAAAAACATGTTATGGTGTAGTTTCTTTTTGTTAAAAAACATGACGCACAAAAAATTTATTGACATTTAAAAAAATGGGGAACGTGCATGCGCTAAAAAGATTTAGCTTTATGTGAATTTACCTTTTTGTGCTCATGGTATTATAATGTTGTATAGATATTGTTTTTCTAACGATGATAGTTTTGTTATATGACTCAAACTAGTTTATATATCTGTTGAAATCAAGCCTTTTGTAGATGTTTCTTGATAGAACTGATTTCATGTTACCGAATTTGTGTGTTTGATATATTGTAATTCGCAAGATAGGTGCAAGATGAGTCAACGTAGTAGATATGCACTTGACATTGATATCGGAATTGAGAAGTATAAGCACAAGTATCTCAAGGAACTAAGAGGCGGTTGTTTCAAAATTAAGTTTTCAGAAAACATCTTAAAATGTCCCTTTTGTACTGATAGTAGAGACTACTGTTACAACGATCTCCTTCGGCACGCAAATCGCATTGTGCGAGAATCGAAAGGTGCAACCTTAAAGAAAAGGCCAAACACATGGGATTGATTGAGTTTTTAAAGAAGGACTTTGATACTAAAGCTAAACTCAAGAGTTTTCATTCAACAAGTGATAGTTTACTAGATACAACTCAAAAGCAAAATGCTAACGAAGACATATATGTTTGGCCTTGGATGGCTGTGGTTGCCAACATTCCTGTTGAATATAAGAACAGTAAGTATGTGGGTGACAGTGGTAATAAGCTGAAAGTTGATTGGACAGGAAAGGGCTACAAGCCGGAGAAAGTGCATACTCTGTGGAACTATCAGGGTCACTCGGGGCTTGCTGTGGTTGAATTTGGGAGTACGTGGGATGGTTTGTGTCGTGTTGTGTTTTGATGTTTATGAAGGATTTTGAGGTAAACAGACATGGAAGGGAAGATTGGTTTAGTAGGGAAAACTGCAAAGATGATAAGTTGTATGCTTGGATTGCAACAGATAAAGATTATAATTTTTTTGGTGTTGTTGGAAATTATCTTAAAAAGAATGGTGATTTGAAAACTGTGGCAGGCTTTCAAAAAGAAGAACAAGCAAAAGATTCGAAACTGTTTATGGGATTGAAAACTATGATAGACGAAAAGGACAAAAGAAGTGAAGAAATTAATGTTGAAATAAGCAAAACGGATATTGAATTGAAGAGTGTTATGAAACAGAAAGAAGAGATGATAGAGAACTTTAATAGAGGTACTGTTTTCAAGATTGTTAAACCTCTATGTTTCATTTATCTTAATTTTTATTTATTTTTGTTCTTGATCAGATATGGAGATGATGGAAAAAAAGGCCGGTGAGCAGCTTAAAATGATTACAGCTGAGCATGAACGGAGCATTTGGCTGCTGGAAGATCGTGAAAAGAAACTTAGAGCACGCTAAGTTAAAAATGACGATGAGAAACGGAAGCTTGATAATGCGAAGAGAATGGTACTCGATTTTGTTTTACATGCTAGATTGTTATTATTAAAACAATGGAATATTTTTTTATTATTCTTTTTTTGGCAGAATGAAATGGCAATTCTTGAGCAGAAAAAGGCAGATGAAAGAGTGTTGAAGCTAGCTGAGGAACAGAAGGTTTGTTAACAAACTTTCAGATTGAATCATGTGTTTTCATATCAGTTTTTTATAATTGTATTTGATTTAATAAAAACACGACAGAGAGAAAAAGAAAAACTTCACCAGAAAATTATCGAGCTTGAAAAGAAGCTTGATGAAAAGCAACGGTTGGAGCTAGAGATCAAGCAAATGAAGGGAGCCTTGGAAGTGATGAAACACATGACTGAAGAAGATAATGAAGCAAAGAAGAAAATGGAATCAATTAAAAATGATCTGAAAGAAAAAGAAGAGGAACTTGTGTGTTTGGAAGAGCTTAATCAAACATTGATAGTTAAAGAGCGGAAGAGCTAATTAATGTGAGTTTTAATCAAGTCATTCATCTAAACTGACAAAACTTATTTGAAATTACTGTTTTATCCCGCTTGTTTGAATTTTGAACAGGGTTTTAATAAAAATACTGTGCGCGCACATATTTTTGTCAAGCGTATGGGGAAGCTTGATGTAATGCCTTTTATTGCTGCTGCTAAGAGACACTGTTCTAATAATAAAGAGGCATCTGAAAATGCCACAAACTTGGCAGATTTGTGGGAGAATCATCTCGGGGATCCTAGCTGGCATCCCTTTAAAGTCATCACTGTCGGAGGGCAAATCAAGGTATTAATTTCTATACCTATCTTTTGTCAAATTTTATAAACTGTTCTAGTTGATTAAAGTAGGTGTGGAATAATGAAATATGATTACGCAGGAGGTTTTGAATGAAGAAGATGAGAAGCTTGCAAGCTTAAAAAATGAATGTGAGAAAGATGCGTATGATTCCGTCGTAAGAGCTCTTAATGAACTAAATGAGTACAACCCTAGTGGTAGATATCCAATCCCGGAACTTTGGAACAACACGGAGAAAAGACCCGCGACATTGAAAGAAGGCGTTGAATATCTTCTCAAGCAATGGAAAACTCGTAAGCCACGCAAACAGTGTTAAGAAAGGTTGCAGCCATCTTATAACTTTCATGAGTTGTTTAAGCTAAAACTTATAGTACTAGTATGAACACTTTATTTGGGAGTGGCACCTGATTGGGATCCACCTGAAAACTACTATGTTATTATTAGTTTGTGCCTTGTATTCTTCATCCACAGCGGTGGTGATTATGTTTTTGTTATTATTTAAAAATTTTACATCTGAGATATTATTATTATCTTCCATCCTCTTAAGTTGATCATATGATACTTGATTTGAATTAGTATTAGCCTATACACGTTTGTGAATGGCGATTAATAACATTATGCTTGATAGGTAGAATAAAATACATTATAACATTTGGCAGTAGAATTAAGGGTATGTTTGATACGGGGTAATGGATTAGATGAGGGAATGGAATAGACATGAAATGGATCATTACCATTCCATTGTCATGTTTGGTTACCATGTAAGAATGAAATAATTAATCACTCTATTATGATTAATATTTTTATTAGTAATAATAATAACAAATAAATCAAACTAAATAATATTAATAATAAATGAATATTCATAATAACTATTTTTAGGACCCTCGTGCTGTAACGAGATCGTTAAACCGTATATGTATTGTGAAATGTTAACTCAACAAATTTAGAAAAAATGTTGATAATATAGTAATAGTTCTAATATAATAATAGTTATATTATAATATACGAAACAATAATGATAGTTATATAATAATATAATAACTATAATTGGAAAATAATAATTATAATTTTATAATAGTAATAATGATTGTTGACTTTTTGACTTTTTCATTCTTTGAAGGAATGAAAAAAAAAACACTCATACCTATGAGAATGAAAAATCTAAAAATGAAAGGAATTTCATTCCATTTGGAATGATCTATTCCATTCATGTATGGTAACTAAACATGCTTTTTTTTATTTCTTTGGAATGACATACTACATTCCACCTTTCATTCTTCCATAACAAACACTACCTAAATATGAAAATTATGTGATAGGTTGAATAAAGGCAATTTCCCAAATAGGTTTTTGTGAAAAAGGATTTCTAGTTTATACACATTTTTTATACAATTCCAAAAAATAGGTATTATAAACTAGTGAGAACGAGTAGGTTCTTAAGCGAAACGATTAGTTTACGGAACCAATAAAAGCATGCCACGTGGCCATAAACTACCTGAAACGAGCACGTTCCATACTTGTTTAGTCGCCATGAGCACGTTCTATGCATGCTTCGTTTACAACGCCCACGACTACTGCATTAGTGTTTTAATCGCGACGAGTAGTTTGGCTGCACACGAAACACATCGGCACGAGTAGTTTTACAAAAACCTAACTGGACCAACTATTTTGCAAGCTATGAGTGTATCTTGGTCAATGACTGGTCCTGGGTATACATCTCAAATTAGAGTAGTTTGTTGATGTTTAGCTCGTCTCGACTACTTTGTAACACAATCAACTCGTGCCTACTAGTAGCTACTTGTGGTCACCTTTTAACTCATTTCCATGGCCGGCCTTGAGGGTGTACGAGCCGCACCCTCGGCCAATACATAATTTGTATGAGGGCCAATTATATATATATATATATATGTATGGGATTAGGTTCATTTCAGAAGTTTTCTTATTGTGAGAAGTGCGAGAAGTCCTTCTAGCCAATCATATAATTTCCTTTTTATTTTATGTTTAATTAATTACTAAGGCATATTAGTAAAATTTTCATGATTTGTTTTTGGTAACTAATAAATAAGTTAGGAGTTTCAAACATGATTTTCTTTTTATTATTTTTTATATTATATGATTGTTAATTTTTTATTATTTGGAAATTCTTTTAACAAATTTAGTTTTTTAAATATTAAAACAACACATTCCTAATAATTATCCCTAGACATTAAAAATGCACACTACACGTCAATGCTAATAACATATCCTATACACATAATACAACATATCCTACACATTAAAAATACATACTACATATCAATCTTAATAATATATTTTACACATCATATAGCATATCCTATACATTAAGTAACATATCTTACACGTCATACAGCATAACCTACACATAAACCTATGTACATCTTATTTACAGTTTATCAACAAACAAATCTATATCTTTTTTATTTTATTTATAATTTCAAGATTTTTATATAAATTATACATACACACTTCAAAATACCACATACACCATACATAACTGAACCAACACACGATAAAATAATTACACATACACAATTCAAAGTATCACCTACACAGTACATATATGAACCTATACATTACTTAAATGAACCTGCACGTGATAAAAGATACACACACATAATTCAAAAATACCACATATAAAGTACATATATGAACCTACAAAGTACATAAATGAGCCTACACACGATAAAAATTAGAACTACACTATTCGAAATACTACATACACGGTACATATATGAACTTACATATTACATAAATGAACCTACACGATAAAAATTACAATTACACAATTCATAATACCACAAATACAATACATGTATGAACCTACATAGTACATAAATGAACCTACACATGAAAAAAAATGCACATACACAATTTGAAATACCACATACACTAACAAAATAAATAATGTAACTTTTAACATAATTATTTTTAAATTATGAATTTAATTAGTAAATTAATTAATTATGAAAAATTAATTCCTAAATAATGTAACTTTAACATATTGTTGGTCAACGTTTTTTTTATGAACACTGAAGAACGTGTTAGCTTGTATAAACTAGAAAATGTATGGTGAAACCCACGAATTTATTTGGTAATAAAAAGTTTTGGTAATATAGATTATATGATTTTTTTTTGTAGGTTGTGATAACTTCTTGCGAGCTTAAATTATTAAAATATTTTATTTGAGAAATGATGTAGTTAAAATTTAGGAATTTAATAATGAAATGTAAGTTACAAATGTGGCTTCTACAAAGCAAAATACCAACATACCCTTTTTGTTTGAAACTCCATTAATTTCAATTAAGATGTTGAAACTCATAATTACACTATTACCATTTTGATTGTAGACCATAGATCAATCATCATCAATGGTTATGATTAACTTCTCGCACTTCTCGCTATAAAATCACTTCTCGCAAGATCCATCCCCTATATGTATGTATGTATGTATGTATGTATGTATGTATATATATATATATATATATATATATATATATATATTGTTGGGCCTTGTTAATTTAAAGTCTTTTGTATTGTAAGATTATGTTTTGGGCTTATCTTTGCAAATGTTATTGGGCCCAAGGCAATGTACACAAGCCCATTGGGCATTTCATGATATGGAAACCATTCTCATACATGCTTCCCTATAAATAGGAAGCATGCCATGAGAATACTAAGGGGGTGTTTGGGATTCCTTATTTTCACCTCCTTATAGCTTATGACTTATGATAAGTTAAAAGAAAGTGCTTGGGTTTCCTTATTATGTGAGAGGAAATGCTGATAAGTTACACATTTGTAACTTATGACTTCTCCTTATAAGTTATAAGAAGGTGAAAATAAGGAATCCCAAACAGCCCTTAAGCTTTTGTCAAAACCATTCTCCTCTCATTCTCTCTTGTTCTCTCACACAAAAGCCGACAATAAAAACCAAGATCCGAGACCAAGGTGACTTGGTGTGATATTCTACTAGCACCGTGTTTGGTTGATCCAAGATTGTTGTTAGATCCACCCTTCGGGACCTACAATTGGTATCAGAGTATCGGCTCAACTAGTTAAGGTTTTGGATCACAACCTTGGGTTTTGATCTTGTGAAAGATTATAAGAAAGTGTTATTTGAACTTGTATTCTCACGGGTTCTTGTTAAGAAAATCTACAAAAACCAAAAATATTAGGGATAAAAGAAACTACAAGATGGCCTAAAAGTGTTCTTGATGATAATCATAACATTAAAGATGTTAAATTCAAGTTTGTGAAGTCTCCGGGTGTTAAAAGTTACTCAAAATTGTAGTTTTTCGTTCTTATTCGCATGTATTGAAAGGGTGGTTGTACTAACCTTAAACAAGACTGACAGATTTGGTGAAGTACAAAAATAGTTTCCTAGAAAGTAAAAAGAATTCGCTTCACATGGAAAGAATTCGCTTCGCAATGAGAATTCGCTTCGCATGAGAATTCGCTTCGCATGATACTTCGCATCGCATGAGAATTCGTTTCGCAAAGTAGTATTCGCTTCGCATCAAGAAAGTATTCGCATCCAAAGAATTCGCATTACAAATAATTCGCATCGCACAAACTTGATTCGCATAGAAAACAATTCGCTTCGCATACGAAGCGAATATAATTTCTTATTCTCTTCGCACTCAAACTATTCGCTTCGCATTCCTTGCGAATTGTTTGAAATTGTTTTCTATTCGCATCCTTTGTGAATTGTTTGTTCTGTCCTTGTAAAATTTCAACTTTTGAAGCCTCTTGGTGATTAGAACTTGTTTGCAATCATGCCTTCTGACTCAGGACTGTTGAAAAGCTACATGTTGCTTGAGAATCAAGCGGGAACCATTACCAAACCTCCTAAACTTATGACATTAGAAGATAACTTTGTTGACTTCAAATGCAGGTTCATGAACTTTATCTCATTAACTGATTCTGCCTTAATGAGATGCTTTGAAGTTGGTCCACACGTTCCAATATCCAACACTCCTACTGGTCCTCAACCAACACCTATTGAAAATTATAGTGAAGAGGACAAGACTTTGGTGGAACAAGATAAGAGAGCCTTTCTCACTCTCACTGTATGCTTATCAAATGAAATTACTGAAACTCTTCGAGTACACACTACTATAAAGGGTTTATGGGAAGGACTGGTTGAGAAGATTGAAGGAAATGCTGAAATCAGAGATAGCAAAACGGGCAATTTTGAAAGAAGAATTCAATATGTTCAATCACTGTCAGGGTGAAAGTATAGGTGATTTAATCAAAATATTTGAGAAGCTGTTGGCTAGGGTGAGAGCTGCAGAAGTAAACATCATGAACTCAGAAGTAAACCACAAGCTGATGAACTCATTGCCATACTTATGGAGTACCAACACTGTCACTATCAAAAGAACCACGAATCTGAAGGCAATCTCAACCACTAACTTAATCTCAACAATCAAATCCTTTGAGTTGGATGAACAAATGAGGATAAGAAATCATATGAGTTCTCTGAATCAAGCGGGAATCAACACTGGTTCTGAAACGTCTACTGCTTTTATTAGCAAATATCAGCAAAACATGTATCCAGTGACGACTCCCAAGTATGCTTCAACAATGCCTTCACAAAAAACTGCATTCATTTCCTCTGGAAGTTCACCAGTACCATCCAACTCAAGTTCAATCCAAGATCTAGTGAACAAAGCTATAGAGCAAGCTCTGAAGGCTCATGGGATTAACTCGTCAAAGACTCAGCCAAGTCAAAGTTCAAGTTATGCAGGTATTCTTCCACTCCTCAATGACTCAAATATTGCGTTGGTTCATGCTTTTCTTTCAAGTCATGAGGATCTGCTATAAGGAAAACTTTTGCCTCCATCCTTTGAACAGGGTGATCTGAATGATATCAACAAGAAAGATCTCAAGAAAATGGATATCAAGTATCAGATGGCAATGACTGTTCATAGAGCAACAAACTTCATGAAAAAAGTATGGAAAGGATAGCTTCAAGGATGCTGATCACAAGAGAATTGGATTTGATAAGGAGAAGCTTCGCTGCTAAAACTGCAATGAGATGGGTCATTTCACCAGAGCATGTACCAACCCTCCAAAACTAGTAGACGACATCAGAGTCACGAAAATTTCTGATGAATAAAGCAGCAAGGCAACAGGGAAAAAGCATGTGAGTCAAAGGCCAAGTTCTTCAGTTCCCAGAATCGGTGGTAATCCACACAAGGGCAATTCCAGTTCAAACACAAGAGCCCTTGTCTCTCAAGAAGAGGTCCAAACCGGTATGGATTGGTATGATCAGTTTTAGGAATTGAAAAATCCATTAAACATGGCATGCATGGCTTTTGCTAGAAGCAATGAAGCTTCATCATCTTCGACTGCAGTTCCCGACACATCACATTGTGATGAGGTAAACCACAACTTATGCTCTCAAGCATGTATTTACAAAGTTGCGATTTATAGACAAAATTATGATGATGTTTTGAAAGAAATTTCAAAACTTAAGAAATTAAATGATGATTTTGTCAAAGCTGATAAGATGTATGTTGATAAGATTAAAACTCATCATGATGATGTGGCAAATCTCTGACAAAAAATCTTTTTAACTCAACATGAAGTTAAATATTATAAAGATATAGTTTCAAAATTGCAAAATGAAAATGAAGATTTAAGAAAAGAAGTTTCTGTATATAAATCAAATGTTGAAAAACACGAAAAGGCTGTCAAGAGATTTGAAACAGCATCAGATTAGTTGGATGAAATTATTGGAGCTCAGAGAAGTATTAAACTAAAGGCTGGGCTGGGGTATGATTATACAGTTGTACATCCTCCTTTGAATGATAATTATACCAGCCTGCCCCACTTTAGTTACAATACTCCTCCCGAGGAAGAAATGTTATACGGAATTGGTAGATTACCAAAACCTGTGAAATTTGTTTCTCTAGTTTCACAAACTCCTGCTCCAGTTTTAGCATCTGATAAATCTAATGTCAATATATCTTGTGAAGTAGGTGATGTAACCGAAAGTGGATGTGGGAAGGTTAACATGGGTTGTGAGACGAAAGAAGTTTTAGAAGCACGTTTTGAGTCCGTTGTGGAACTACACATATCAATTAACAACCCCGTTTGTAATAATGTCTGTAAATCTATGTTAGAAAGTCTGGTGTCTGCCCCAAATCTGTATATTGTGAAAGTCAAACAAATGAAAGTTGTAATTTTGATTTTAATGAAAGTGAATGTTCATCTTCAGATTCAGAGTGTGAAGACCATTTTCGATGAAACAATTGAAGATAAGGTTGATGAACAGAGTATGCCTAGCTGCTCATCAACTAGTCATATGAATGAGGATAACAATAATCAGAAATCATGTTTTGAAAATGAGAAAACGAGTACTTCCAGTAAATATGTACCACCAATGAAAGCATCATTTTCACAAAACACTAGTTTTCATAAGAATCCTCAAGTCTATAACCAGTTTGACAATGACTACTATTACTCTCGTAGTCAATCTAAACATTCTAACAGATTTCATGAAATTTATGCTAATGATTGCAATTATAGGTCAAACAGTAATTGCAAACATGTTAACCCGCCTACATCAACTTCTCAGTTAAATCACTCATATTCAAGTGCAGAGAATGTCTATAAAACCAACCGGAGAAAATGTTGTTATATATGTGGAAATCCGTCTCATCTTGCAAGACAATGCAAGAACTGGCACAGACAACAAAGAGATTTAAACAGTAAGTTTGATCATTCATTTCCTAAAGTTGCATCAAAGTCCAAGAAAATGACTAATCAAACTCACTCATCTGCCAGTGAGACGGATTCAAAGTTAAAAAGAGATCAGAAAACAAAGAAACCTTTTTGGCTAACTAAAAGTGAAAGAAAAAGGTTTGAGAAGGGTGTTGAAGCTGAAAAGCCTAAGAACCCGCCAAAAGTTTTCAAAAGAGAAACTTTAGAGGATTTTGTGGTTAAGCCCAAACCAAAAAGAAGGCAATCCAAAAAACTTTTTCAAAACCGAGGAACTTACAATTCATGTTCCTCGAGGGATTTTACTTCAGACTCTGACTCACCAGGGGATTACATTTTTAAAAATCATAAAGTAAAGTTTGGTGATTTTCTATTTAATTTTCCCGAGACAACTAAGTCTCGGGACCCCACTGCTAACTAGCTGTTCATGTGTGTAGGGTCAGTCGGGATGGTCTATAAACAATATTTGATACTTAGACAGTGGTTGTACCCGACACATGACTGGAGATGAGTCATTGATGTTTGATGTTAGACTATTTGACGGCGGACACGTCTCTTTTGCTGGTGATGTGGGAGGTGAAATAACAAAGCAGGGAAAAGTCTCAAATGGAACCCTGACTTTTGAAGATGTCAACCTGGTGGAGCAGCTCAATCATAATCTTCTCAGCGTGTCTCAGATCTGCGATAAGCACTATTCCACCCTTTTCACTAAAAATGAGTGTCTAATTCTAAAACCTGGTTTCAAAGTCCCAGATGAATGGATTCCGATGCGTACTCCGAGGCATAATGATGCATATATTCTGGACATGAGAAGCAATTATTCAATGCGGACTGCTTCATGTTTATTGTCCAAGGCCTCGGAGAATGATTCATCTTTATGGCATCGCCGGTTGGGTCACGTCAACTTTAAAAACTTAAATAAGTTGGTTAAAGGTGACCATGTGATGGGTTTGCCTATTAAATCCTTTCACTGTGCTAAAAAATATCTGTCATGTTCAAAATGCAAACAGCACAAACTCCCTCATAGACCCAAAACCGTCAATACCATAGATTACATTCTTCAATTGTTGCACATGGATCTCTTTGGTCCAATTCAACCTTTGGCAATATGACTAAAATCCTATTGTCTGGTTATTACTGACGATTTCTCGCGTTTTAGTTGGACTTTTCTTTTAGGTCACAAGGATGAGACTGCTCAGTTTCTTATCAGATTCATTATTTTGGTGGAGAATCATACTAACAAACGAGTCAAGTGTATCAGAAGTGATAATGGTACTAAATTCTGCAACCGGGCAGTGAATGATTTCTGTCACAACAAAGGGATTCTTCGTCAATTCAGTGCTCCCTACACTCCTGAACAAAATGGGGTTGCTGAGAGACGAAACAGAACACTTGTTGAAGCTGCACGAACTATGTTGCCATATTCAAGGCTTCCGTTAATTTTTTGGGTGAAGCCATAAACGCTGCCTGCTTTACTCAGAATCGTGTGTTGCTGAACAAGAAAAGGAACAAGACTCCATATGAAGTCTACTATGGGACAAAGCCAAAAGTCAACTTTTTCAAAATATTTGGATGTCCGTGTACCTTGCTCCAAAACAATGCCACCTCAACATCAAAGTTTGCTGAGAAGGCAGATGACTGTTACTTTGTTGGCTACGCTGCTGACAAGAATGCTTATCATGTATATAACAAGAGAGCAAGGGTGATCATAGATTCATACAATATTGACTGGCAAGAGTTAAATCCTACGGATGCACACACGGGTCCCAACTGGATATTTGATTATGAAGGCTTGTTCAAACAGTTTCGAGGAATGTATGTAACACCGGTTGTTTTCCCCACTCCTCATTTGTATCAGCACCCGTCCATACTGAAGAAAATCAGTCAATCTTGATGCATGCTGTGTTAAGAGGTCTGGAAGATGTTCATGTAGTTGCTCCTGCACCTGTGCGGAATGTATTGCCCGTGGTTAATCAACCAGCCACGGTCAATGAAATGCCACCACCTGCAGACACTACTGATATGCCCATAGTCGAAGACACTCCCGATTCAGATACTGATTCTTACATGTCGGCTGACAACGCTGATAATGACCAGACTGATCAAGCAGCAAATCCTCAAGCTGAACCTAGTGTGGTTGAATCTGTTCCCACGCCTCCCTTTAAAGAAGATAATCAAGGTTCTACTGAGGAGACGAATGCATAAAATATCCAAGATGTTCAAGTTACTGCTTTTGACAACACTGACTCTAACCCGATTCCAGCCATTGTTGTACCATTCTACGAGAACCTATGGGATGGTCCCATTGATCAAGAACATCTGGTTGATTAACCAGAAGTCAATGAACCTCAAACGGATGTTCTAGTGAATGTGCCAGCTGTTTTCCATCCCATAGAGAGCTTATCTGTCGATCTTGAGGCCACTCCAGTCGAGCACGTCTAACCAATTCCTTAATTGCCGATTCATCGGAGACACCTGACTGAGAACATCATTGGAGATCCATCGGCCGGCGTCCAAACCCGTAGCACATCTGGTAACATTAACAAGTGTATTTTTGCATGTTTTATTTCACAGGTTGAGCCTAAGGACTATAGAGTTGCATTAAAGGAGAATTCTTGGGTAGAAGCCATGCAAGAAGAACTGTTGCAGTTCAAGAGGCGAAGTGTTTGGAAACTGGTCGAGAAGCCAGAGAATAAGAAGCCAATCGGGACAAAGTGGGTGTTCCGAAATAAGAAGGATGACAAGGGGGTGATCATAAGAAACAAAGCCCAGCTTGTTGTACAAGGTTTCTCGTAGCGTGAGGGTCTTGATTACGATGATGTTTATGAACTCGTGGCCAGATTAGAGGCAATACGCATCTTTTTGGCCTACGCTTCGTACATGAATTTCAAAGTGTATCAAATGGATGTGAAGAAAGCCTTCTTGTATGGAAGGGTGAAAGAAGAAATTTATGTCAAGCAACTTCCACCTTTGAGGATCCGGATCACCCTGACTATGTTTACCGTCTTGACAAAGCACTTTATGGCCTTCACTAAGCACCTCGTGCCTGGTATGCAACACTCGCTGATCACTTGGTGAAGAATGGCTATAAAAGGGGAGTTGTTGATCAGACACTCTACGTCAAGAAAGTTCGGGGAGATTTGATCCTTGTCCAAGTGTATGTTGACGGCATCATCTTCGGTTCCACGAATGATAGTCTTTGCAAGGAGTTTTCTGAGGTCATGCAGAAGCGGTTTGGGATGAGTTCTTTAGGAGAAATAGCTTTCTTCCTGGGTTTACAAGTCGAACAAAAGACAGATGGGACTTTGATTCATCAAGAGAAGTATGTCCACGACATTGTTCAAAAGTTTGGGTTCAAGGATTCATCTGCGTTCATGACACCGATTGCCACACAGCCGATTCTCGCTCCTGATCCATCGGGAAAGTCAGTTGATCAACACTGTACAGATCAATGATTGGCTCACTGATGTATTTAACTGCAAGCAGACCGGACATCATGTTCCCTGTTTGTCAGTGTGCAAGATATCAATCCGATCCGAGAGAATCTCACATGATTGACTCAAGCGTATTTTTAGATACCTCAAGGATAGACCTTGGTTGGGACTCTGGTATCCAAAAGAGTCTCCTTTGGAACTTCATGCATACACTGACAGTGATTATGGGGGATGCAATCTAGACCGCAAGTCAACATCTACTGGATGTTAATTCCTGGGAGATAGGTTGATCTCAAGGCAATGCAAGAAGCAGGTCACCGTGTCCACCTCAACTGCTGAAGCCGAGTACATTGCCGCATCCAGTTGCTGTTCACAAGTCATTTGGATCCAGCATCAACTGCTGGATTACGGTTTGAATTTCTTTAACACCACGATCAAATGTGATAATGAGGCTGCCGCTGCGATTATCAAAAACCCGGTCCAGCACTCAAAGAGAAAACACATCGACATCCAAATGCACTTCATTCATGATTGTTTTGATCGTAAGCTTGCCAACATTAAAAGAGTCCATTCTGATTTTAACTTTACTGATCTCTTTACAAAAGCTTTCAGTCGTGCCCAATTTTTATATCTTGTTAAATCTTTGGGCATGATTTCTTTTGAGTAAATTTTCCATTCCTTTGTTTTAAAATAGTAAATATTTTTCAAATATGTCACAATTTTAGAGGGAGAAAATGAGTTAACTTTAACTCACCAAAAAGATTTTAAATTTACTTTAAGAGAAACAAAAACAAGTCATTTGACTTATCAAAAAGATTTTATTGTTATATTTAAGAAAATCCAAAAAGAAGTGTCCCGTTTAGAGGGAGCTCCGGCTTAGAGGGAGACGGATATTTAAAATTTCCTGGTAAAGAAATTGATCCAACCTTATGGAATATGATAGTACATTGATTTTAATGATCCTAGCGCACGAAAAGAGTAGATCAAAAGTCTACAGGATTAGCGTCTGATGTGTAGATAGGCTTGACAAACAAGTAAATGTTGGGTGATATAAACTGAAATATTCGCCTATGCTAGTGGCTATACGTTTATGAAGCGGTTGCATGATTCCGTTGAAGTTATATCAATGAAGGTTAAAATGTAATTAAACATGTCTTACCCAAGCCTCTCTTTACCTGATCACAGTTGTCTTATGAAAATTCGTGTCATTTTAATTTTTATTGAGTCAGGAAAAGAAAAGAAAAACAAAAGGAGTCAGAAAATAAAAGAGTCATAAAAGAAAAGAAAAGTCAAGAAAAAGAGTCCGAAAAGGAGTCAGTCCTGGGAATTTTAACTTCTGCTTTATTTCTTCATTTATTTTGATTCAAGCCTTGGACTTTCTACGTTTGTAGTCATACAAGATCTGATTGTTAAGGCCCTGAATCTTCTGCTTTGTTTTATTTTCTTTCTTTTGTTCAAGCCTTGGACTTTCTCTGCGCGATTATATGGTATTTCCGACCTGATTGTTAAGGCCCTGAACTTCAGCTTTATTTTAATCTTTCTAGATCGAGTCAAGCGTACAAAAATAAAGTTTCAAGTGTGTTAATAAGTGTACTGTGATCAAATAAGAAAGGTTTAACTCAAGTTGAGGTGACATGTCAACACAAACTAAGCCCGAGGTATGATGGAATCAGTAACATGTCTAATTAAGTGGGGACCACATAAGCATCGTGCCTAATTGTACCTCAACGTATCATGTCGACATCAAAACACTTGTCAAGTTAAACAAATGGACAATGTCTACAATTGATGATGAACTTGTGTCACAATAATATCAAAATAAAAACGCGATCTAGGACTTTGCATATCAATATGATTCCATGTTGCGATCTTTCTAAATTAAATTGATTAACCAAATCAATTATAAGTAATATGTAAATTAATTCAATATTTATCTTTTTAATTTCTTATTTGGTTTCAACTTTAATTATATTTCTAAAAGGTAACTTGTTTTGTTTTTATTTTGTTTTTAGCTAAGATATTATCCACTTAATTTCTTTCTTATTTTAATTTTAATTCTCATTATGTATTTGTATTTTTATTTTTACTTTTATTTTTATTCTTTATTCTATTTTATTTACTCTTCATTTAAATTTCATTTTGTCAAAGAGATCATTTATGCAAACGTTAACAGCAGTGGACCGATAAAAGTAAATTTAGAAAACAACCAAGTGCTTGGATTTGGTGGGTAAATGTTTTTCGGGTTTGAATGTGCAAATATTTTTAAAGACCGAGGACTGAGAGCGTATTTTTAGTGAAAACTCGTGATGTTTTAACCCTATCGCGAGATAGGCTGACCCTATATAAAAGAGAACTCAAAATATCTTTCACTATTCACTAAACACTTTACCAAAAACTCTCTATTTCTCTCTCTTCTCCCTCATCCCAAACCCTAAGATTTCTCCTTCAATCCGCTACAATAGAGCCTTAAAATCATATGTCGATCACAAAAATGGAACTCACACCCTCGGTATATCATCCTATCATATCCCTTCTTCTTCTTTCTTTCTGTTTCTTTCTCGGATCTAGAAGACGGTTCATATGAACCGTCAGCTAGATCTAGGTGTTAGATCTTCAATATGGCAACAAAATTGGGTTATGAAACTGTAATAAAACATCAAGAGTGTAAAAATCATCAGTAGATATTGGTTTTAGGGTTTTGATTTGTAAAGTTTGTAGATTTAGGGTTTTATGGATCTTTCTGGGTTCGATTGATAGCTTGAATGAAAACGATAAGGTCCAAGATACTCCAGATCATCAATTCGGGTCTAGCCGACCACTTGGAAAGCAAAAGGAACAAAATTGGGCTAAGTGAATTTGATTCGCAAAGGAAGCTGATTCGCAAGGAAAAGTATTTGCTTTGCATGGCTCATGCGAAGCAAATGGGATGATCTTATTCGCTTCGCATAACAGTGCGATGCGAATGGTATATCTTGTTCGCTTCGCACACCCATGCGAAGGGAATGGAATATCTTGTTCACTTCGCTCACCCGTGCGAAGCAAATGGAACCTCTTGTTCGCTTCGCATACCCATGCGAAGCGAATGGATTCTTGTGCCATGTGAATTCTTTCATGCGAATTCTTCACACTTGGCAAAAACTTTTCTGAATGTTGACACTGATTAGCTGCTGGACTATTTGAACCTTAAGGACTGTTTGGACTTAGATCATCCTTGGACATGCTATGATAGTTTATTAAGAACATAATAACCAAACATAATCTAAGATTAACTTATTGACTTATTAAAACTAGTTAATTGTGTACATTTATTAAATATAAGTTTATATTTATATAAAATTTTATGTAAATTATCAACTCTATGTATATAATTCAGTTTTATGTTTAACTTAGTTATGATGATTCTCATGTTGTTCATGTTTGATTTCAGTTGCATAATCTCTTTTGTCCTCTTGAGGTGCCGGAGAAGAGGAAAGATCGGGTGTTCACGTCAATGATAAAAGGGCTCAAGAAATCACCATTAGAGCACGCAATCTCCGCGAACCCCGCCATTTATACGAAACGGGTTACAGAATTTTGGGTAAATTCCAAGGGATCTGAGGACTCTTTATCTATCAACACCAAGGTAGCTGGAAAGGTGCTAAAGATTACAGAAGGGGATATTAGACAGGCTTTGAAGATCAAAGATAATCCAGATTACTTATACGAGAAAGGAGATAAGTCGAAGCTGGTTGGGTTTGTGAGAGATATGGGGTATGATACAGAGTGGAAGTCGTTAGAGAAGAAACACCTCCCGCCTTATTGGAGGTTCCTATTCCACATTGTTATACACAGCTTGTCAGATCTACGGGGTGGTTTTGATAGTTTGAGAGTTGATTGGGTACGGATTATGTACGCATTGACATACCGGGAAAAGTTCAATTATTCCCGAATGTTTTTCTTATGAATGCTGGCCAACGCGTCTACTGAGTCTACATGGCTGATGTACCCAAGATTTGTTCAGTTACTACTAGATAACATGATTCCCGACGTACCTAGACCAGTTCATAAGCCGGGAAAGGAGAAGAGAAGGAAAGAAGGCACAATCAGCTGAGCCTTATCATGTGAATATGATCAGGCAAACTGTGTTCGAGCCTATGTTGAGTACAAAGGGGAAAGGATATGTGTATCAGGGTGAGAGGCCGGGGACGAAGTTTGGATTGTTTGAGGAGACTGAGACCGCTGAAGAAGGGTCTGAAGAAGAAAGAGGTGAGATTGTTGCGTCTGAGGCTGTGGCTGATGAAGAAACTGAGTCGGATGAGGAGCCTGAGGGTAGGACTAAGGCTAAGCATGACTTGAAAAAGAAGGCCACCGACAAGCCTTCCGTGGGTGGTTCGTCTGTACAAGTGGGAGAAGAAGAGGAGGAAGATGAGGACAAACAGCCTCTAAAGCGTTTGAGGAAGATTGGAGACTCTAAGAAGTCTTCAAAGCTCGTCATCAAGCTTCTCGGTAAAGGTAAACCTTCCTCTCCACCTGACCCACACACAGCATCACCCAAAACCCTAGCCAAAACCTTAGCCGACCTTAATGTTGCCCAAATCAAGATACCCATCTATAAGACCAAACCAAAAACCCGACTTAAGACCAAATCCAAACCACCAAAGACCCTACTACAAGACTCACCAGATGACTCACCTGAACCATCACCGACACCTCAAGATCAACCTATACCATCCTTCCTAGAAATCCTATCACCCTCCCTACCTCAACAACAAACTCAAACCACCACACCACCTAAGCAACCAAAATTAACCGAACCTTTACCTACCTCACCATTTAGCTCACCCATATTCATATCACCACTAAAATCCACAAGCCCATGGTTACAAACTTTCACCGCTTCATCACCTACCCAACCTACACCATCTATCACCCTACCCGAATCCTCGACACCACCAACCATCATAACCTCACCACCACCTACCCAATCCATTACATTAGCCCTACAATCAACCTCACCACCAAGCCTATCTGACACACCAGCAACCACCTCCAAATCTACAGTTTTCTCACCCAAACCCATTGCCACCGGGAATTCTTTTAAACCTCCAATATACGCTGATCCTATCCTCGATAGGATCATCGCACTGGAGGAATCAAACGCAAAGAGGGCTGAGCGTGAAATGGTTCTTCTTGATTACATCAAGACTCAAAAAAAGAAAGAACTCAAGGATGCAAAGGAAAAAGCAGTGTTGGTAAACCGTATTGGGATTCTGGAAGAGTCTCGTAACTTGCAAGGGATATTGATAGACAGTCAGCGAAACTGGATCAATCATCTACAGACTCGTATGAACCATCAACAAGAACTGTTCAACAAAGAAGTGTTGTCACTCGCTTCTCATCGAGTTGAAAGCTCCAGAGTGGCAGATCGGGTATCTAATCTTGAAAAGAACCTGCCGACTGCTACAATTCTTGAAGAACGAATTTTCAAGAAGATAGAAAGCGCAACTGCTGAATGGGACATTGAGAAGGAAGCCACCAATTCCAGGGTATCTATGCTTGTAAGACAGTTAGCCTCCTCAGCCTCTCTCGGTACTCTTATTTCTGAAAATACCCAATTCAGAACCGAGATAGAGGCCATTCAAGCTAAGATTGATGCCCAGGATCGTCTGAACACACTTCAGTTAAAGATAAACAAAGATATGGTGGGCAAGTACACGGCGGCTTAAGATCTTATGGGCATGCGAGATGATGATTTTCACGCCCTTGAAGATCTCCTTGATTCAATGTTTGGAAGCTGGAACAAAATGAGCTCAAGGAAGCACACTGTGGAGCAGCAACCAACTGCTGGTCCAAGTGTTGCTGCACACGTAGAGCCTGTGATGGATTCGGAAGGCGAGGCGACAGTGGGTCGGGTTGTACCACTGATCGGCCAAGCAGGAAGCGTTGTTGGCACCAGCTTGGGACTTACTCACGTTGAACAACCTACAGCCCAAACTGGTGACCGTGATGATGATGGAGAGAGTGATGATGATGATGACAAGGATGATGAAGATGATGACGATATGGACAACGATGTCCATGATAGTTTTGATGATGATGGCGGTGATGACAAAGGAGGGAATGGAGGAAACAGCGGAGCCAATGCGGCGGGTGGAGGTGGAGGTAACACTCAATCACCTCCACACGTTCAAGAACAACATCAAGACCCCGCCACATACGAGGCTGCAAAGAAGGTGCGACAAAAGCGACGCAGGCATTGAAAGTTTATATAATGGGTTGTTCGATGTAGATTCATTTGCAGGTATGCTGGATTCTTTTATAGAAGCTGGAAAAACTCTTGAACCAGTTTTATCGACTCAGGCTGAGAAGACGCAGGAAGACAACTACATCAGCTACTCGCCTAATCCAGACACACCTTCAGCTCAAGGTCAAGTCTCGTCGGCACCAGAAGTTAAACCCGTTGCTGCCCAGTCTACGGTTCCATCACAAAGCATCGGAAAGAGTAAAAGGAAGACTCATTATGTGATGAACCATGCAAGTGAACGACTACTCAACTATAAGTATCACGATGATTCCCTCATCATGTATGCTAAGTATCACAAAGATAGCTGTTGTTGGGCAAGCAGACGGGCGAATGGAGACCTTATCTACCTACCGTCCAGACAGTTACATTCTCTGTCTGAGCTCGATATGAATTACTTTCGAAAAGCGGTAGGAGATGGGGTTGGAGAAAAATACCATGACAGATGGATCAAACGTCACGTGCATCGACAGTCAAAGGTGGATTATGTCGATTTTGAAGTGAATAAAGGCCTAAAATACAAGAATCCGTGAGAGATTGACCCGGCCACTGGGAAAAGAAGACAGATGTGGAGATATGCGGCTCCTGAGGAAGCTCAGATTATTTATCATGGAGAACCTTTTCTTCCAAATCTTCTTCATGACTTCATTGTATGGGAGTTCGACAATAAAACGGGTGAAGCCGTCATACACTGCAAGACGATGCATGAACTACGAGTGTATGATGAGCACGAGCTGATGGGGCTAAGCAAGGAAGACATCTTGAAGCTTTACAACTCGCCCCTGCCCACAGTGGAAGACATCGGCCGTCAGAACACCGACAAGATAGTTGAAGCCTTCAACAAGTTTGTCAAGAGACTTGTTGAGAATACTAAGCTTTAACAAGTTTTCCATTTCATGATATGGAAACCATTCACATGCATGCTTCCCTATAAATTGAAAGCATGCCATGAGAATACTAAGCTTTTGTCAAAACCATTCACCTCTCATTCTCTCTTGTTCTCTCTCACACAAAAGCCGACAATAAAAACCAAGATCCGAGACCAAAGTGACTCGGTGTGATATTCCGCTAGCACCGTGTTTGGTTGATCCAAGATTGTTGTTAGATCCACTCATAGGGTCCTATATATATATATATATATATATATATATATATATATATATACAATAATTCTTATTTATTATAATTGGATTTTGGTCCCTCTTAAAATTACCGGGCCAAAAGGATTGTTTATTCATAATCAAGTGGATAAAAGTTAGGTTATTACCTTATATATTTCGTTACTCGTTAGAGCCTACGGGCCTTTTTATTTTGGCTCGGCCTAGGTATATAAATTCTCGAAGACGACCATGTTTGTTTCGGTTATGTTACATATTAAACCAGTCATACTTGTTTATTTGTTATAAAATTTGCTCGCGATAGTCAGTATTTTTGTTACTTTACTTGGCTCCTTACTTTAATAGTCTTATATACTCGGTACGATATTTTTATTACCAGTCAGCTCGTATTACCTACTTTGACATTACATTATAGTTAGTTTTTGTAAAACTATTCGTGCCTATGTATTTCGCGTGCCAAACTACTCATCGCAATTAAACACTTATGCAGTAGTCGTGGGCGTTGTAAACAAGGCATGCATGGAACGTGCTCATGGCAACTAAACGAGTATGGAACGTGCTCGTTTCTGGTAGTTTATGGTCACGTGGCATGTTTTTATTGGTTCGGTAAACTATTCGTTTCATTTAAGAACCTACTCGCTCCTAATAGTTTATAATGCCTATTTTTGAAATTGTATAGGAAAGGTGTTTAAAACTTGAAATTCTTTTTCATAAATTATTTTGGGAATTTTCCCTAAATAAAATATCTCAAGATGTTTAGACATGGAAACTAGAAGCAAGCATATCATCACAGTTTCCTGTACAAATGTTATCTGTATTCCTTTTTTTTCATATTTGAAGCAAAGTTTTTTTAAATGTGTAAAGATTAACATGTGACTTAGATATGAATGTGTATGTTAAATGTGTAAAATTAACCTGTGATTTGTTAAACTAGAACTCATTCAGCGTAACTGACTTGTAGTATGCATGCAGGAAAATAGAATGAGGCAGCTGACTTGAGGAGCACACATGGCAGGAGAATAAAGAAGCTGGCATCTGAAAATCTGAAAATATGAAGTTATGATGTTTTGTGATGTTTGATCTTAAAAGACATGTTTGAATGTTTTTTTAAATTAAGGCTTATGTACTGAATGGTTGATGTTTTAATTATTCCGTGAAATTTTTAATTCACTTTGACATTTAGAACTGTGTTTATGAGTAAATTCAATGACAGTGTAGGCCTGTAGGGTTTGGAGCCTTACTTGGAATCAGAGCATAAGTTTAAGAGAAATAAGCATCCTATATGCTTAGACTCGAACAGAGAATGGGACTAAAAAAAGAAAAAGAAGAAGATGCCAGTTCAAGGAAGCCATGTGTCGCTCAAGCAAGCTCGGTAGTGAAAAGGAGTTAATTTAATTACTAGAAATAGAAGTATATGTTTATATGTGATTGTTTGAAATGCTTAAATTGATAGTCTAACTGTTTAAAAGTAGAATCGACCACAAGTGGAGTCGCAAAGGGAAGTGTATATGACACGGAAAAGTAACGTGATTAGTTAATAACAACAACCCAATGTTATTAATTGTTTTCCTTACCATCAATCTACTAAATAGTTCCTAGAGTGATGACGTTTGTATTTTTCTTATAGAATACAAAAGGCTGGCGCAATGAGAGTTATTGGACAAGGGGTCGCACGGGACGCCGTGGTAGACCATGTGTTAACCTGTTACCCTCTGCTGAATTGGTGACTAACACAAGGGGGAAGATGATGTGTCTGCACGAGACCCGAGTAATAATGGAGGGTATCAACTTGACCTTGCTATGCAAGCTACCATTGCTCACGCTATAACTACGACGATGAAGAATCTGCAGCCAGAAAAGTCTGTTAGAAGTCACGTCAAATCCACCGAGCAGACTGGGGAGAATACTAAGAAAGATGATGAGACTGAAGAAGGCGACTCAAGTGAAGTTCGGTCCGTAAAAGGTTAGTAAGAAGGAGAATGGTCAAGGTGGGTGCACTTACAGGTTGTTACCCACCAAAGTTAGGGGTGGGGCAATCGCTACTCTCCAATGGATAACTGCTATGGATAAAGTTATCTGAATCAGCTAATGCTGCCCCAATAAAGCAGTGGGATTTTCTACCCAGTCGTTTGGTGATGAGGCCCTGTTCTGGTGGGAGAGTGTTGAATAAAGAAAGACGTTGGGGGAGATTAAGGATATGAGATGGGAAGATTTGAAAGAGATGGTGATGAAGCGTTTCTATGCTGATGCAGAAGTAGAGAGGGCTGAGTTAATATTTCTGAATCTGAAAGTGGCCAAGTGGGTAAGAAGACACACTGCAAATATACCATTGAGTTTAATCTCATGTCCAGATTGGTGCCTGACATGGTAAGCTAAACGGATTAATTGCTATATTAGGGGGTTTCCATAGAATGTCTGAATCTTGGTCAGGGCTAGTAAACCAACAACATTTGACTCTGCGGTGGAGTTAGCAGAGATGGTGTACGATGATCTTGTTGTTGAGGATGTTGAGGTGGAGGGTAAGAAAGTGAAGAAGTGGCTCACCCTTGCCATGCGATCCAGTACAAAATTGGTTAACCTCAAAGACAAGAAGCCTAGAGTGTGGGTGAAAGAACCATGCAAGAGTTGTGGGAAGTTGCACGGTGAGGAGTGTAAGTGGGGTGTAGGGGAAAACACTTGCTATAGATGCGGGAAAACAGGGCACTACTCTTGTGACTGCAACAGTGAGCCTGTTTGCTACAAGTGCGGAAATATTGGCCATATGGCAAGAGAGTGTAGTGATGATGTTGAGGGTAGTGGTAAGAAGGATGCTGACAAGTCTAGGCCGAATACGGGAGCCTATATGCCGATACAGGAACAAGCCAAGCAGATCCCAAACGTTGTGACATGTACGTTTCTAGTAAATGGTATTTCTGCTTCTATGCTATTTGATTCGGGTGCGAATAGGAGTTTCGTGGATATGTCATTTTGTAAGTTAGCAAATATGAAATGTTGTCGTGTGCCTGAAACTTTTACAGTAAAAATCGCTAGTGAAACCTCGGTTAGGATAATGAGAATGATTAAGAATTGTAGGATAGAGTTAGAGGGGCATGAGTTCCCTGTTACGTTGTATGTAATGACTTTAGGAGGGTTGGATGTGGTTTTGGGAATGGATTGGCTACCTGAGTTCGAGGATCAGATAGTATGTAAGAGTAGTTTGATAAGGTTGAAGTCTTTGGATGGTGGTACGGTGACAGTTTATGGTGATAAAGAAAGTTCAGGGCTTAATGTCATTTTGATGATAAAAGTCGAAAGCTTGTTAAAGCGAGGGTGCAGTGCTTACCTGGCGTATGTTGTTAAAGCTATGGCCGAGATGAAAGAAGTGAAAGATGTTCCTGTAGTGTGCAACTATCCAGGAGTGTTCCTAGAGGATCTTTCGGGGTTACAACTGGAACGAGAGGTAGAATTTTAGATAGAGTTAATACCAGGAGCACAACCCGTGTGAAAGCACCTTACCGCCTAGCTCCATCCGAGATGAAACAATTAATGTCCCAACTACAATAATTCCTCGATAAAGGTTTCATAAGGCCGGGTGTTTCCCCATGGGTGCACCGGTTTTATTCGTTATGAAGAAAGATGGAAGTATGAGAATGCGTATAGACTATCGCGAGTGAATAAGCATATGGTGAAGAATAGATATTCCTTGCCACGGGTTGATGATTTATTTGACCAATGTAACTGCTGACGCTTAGATCTACATTATAAATCGTGGAAGAAGGTCTACATGGAAAATTAGAACCTATTAAACGTATATTGACCTTAAGAAACTCGATTCCATGAAATATCATAGAAAATAAAACAAAACAAAGCAAAGATTAGAGTTAGTGATGTCCAAACTGCTCGCCATTTATTCGTCGGAAATTGCTCGAAAAATGCTCATTCAATTTCTGCTCGGTTTGGAAATGAGCCATTCGGCTCGATTCGGTTAAAAACAAGCCAAGCACGAGCAAAGCCTCGCTCGGTTTGGGTCGGTTCATTTTGCTCGAATTATTTGTTATTTATTAGTTTCATATATAAATGTTATGTGTATATATATATATATATAGAAGTATAGTATTTTTTAAGGCAAATTGGATTTTAATAATCCCAACTAACTGTTATTGGCCGATAATAATTCTAACTTTGTTTATTGCCACTGGTGGTCTCAAATTTAAAAAAATTGGCTCTAAATGGTCCCCCGTTAAAACAAAACTTACCAGCGTTAAGTTTTTTCCGAATTTCAAACTGATTTTATAATACTTTTGATAGAAGGAGGATGCGATTCGATTGATGTAAAATGTAGCTTGAAATGATGCTGCAAACGGCTTGATTAGTGCATCAAATAGGGTATTTGAACTTCAAATTAACAAAAATTAAAGCTATTTGGAGCATTGTTTCGAGCTACATTTTACATCAGTCGACTTGTATTCTCCTTCCGATCAAAAGGCCTAAAAAATCAGTTTAAAATTCGGGAAAAACTTAAAGCCGTTAAAAAAAATTTTAACGGTGGACCATTGAGAGCCGATTTTTTTTTTAATTTGGGACCACCAGTGGCAATAAACAAAGTTGAGATTATTATCGGCCAATAAAAATTAGTTGGAATTATTAAAATCGAATTTGCCTTTTTTTTAAGTTTCTGAAACTTCCCTCTTTGTGTTGACTTCAAAATTTAAATTTAAACCCTAGCCCGCTCGTTTTATATATGTTTGTTGTTACCTTTGAGTTTTAAACATTTTGAAGTTGGAAGTTTAAACATTTTAGAGTTGAAATCTTGAATTCAATTGAAAACTTTATAAGAAATCTTGAATTCAATAATAATACTGAATGTTTTGGGAGTTTTAGATATTTAAAATTGAAAACTTTACACGAAATCAAGCAAAACCAAGTAGCTCAGTTTCAAGCCAACCCAATTTCAAGCATAAAATATCGCTCGTTTCTTTAAATTCAATTTGCTCGGTTCGGCTTGGTTCGTGAACAGGCCTAATTAGAGTTGTATACCTGCGTGAGGAGGTTGAAGTAAAGAAGCTCAGAAACAAAGGAAGGGTTTTGGTGTAGCAAGAACATCCAGATGATCGGCCAGCTGCTGGGAGAAAATGGAGTGACTGTGTTTGTGAAGCGGATTTTGACAAGCAGAGATTACAACAGGATTGTGAGAAGAAGAAGAAGAAGAAGAAGAAGAAGAAGAAGAAGATGATGATGATGATGATGATGATGATGATGATGTGAAAAGTGTCAACCATCAGAAAGGTTTTCCAAAATGGTGCTATCGCCTTCCCATCAACCCAAAAACTCAAGCGCCAGAATGGCCATTTCCGGTACTATTATTGCAATAAAATTGTATAAAACGAGAGAGTGGGTTCGCGGTGTTCAAAAAGTGATGATGATGATGATGACGATGACGACGACGATGATGATGATGATGATGATGATGATGATGATGATGATGTGAAAAGTGAAAACCGTCAGAAAGGTTTTCCAAAACGGTGCTATCGCCTTCCCATCAACTCAAAAACTCAAGCGCCAGAATGGCCATTTCCGGTACTATTATTGCAATAAAATTGTATAAAACGAGAGAGTGGGTTCACGGTGTTCAAAAAGTTCGAAGCTCGTTCGGGTTTAGCTTGAAAAAATCTCGCTTAATATGGCTTGGTTTGAAACTGGGCCGAGCCGACTTGGTTCGATTAGAAAGCAAGCTTAGCTCCGCTTGTAACGAGCTAGAGTACCTCGGTTCAGCTTTGATTATTGTACTTTATATACATATAATATAGTATTAAAAATGTTTTTAAAAAGGGGAATACATCCCTTCCAAATCCTAATCACTTAAATTCCAATTCCTAATATAGACAAATTGTTAAAACAAATGGTCATTCTTATTTGTCAAAATTCTTGCATTATTGTTGTTGCGGGTTGGTCGGATGCTAACAATCTTTGTTTTTTGGTAATCGGTTTTATATGGTTATGTATTGTTTTTAATTTATTTGTATTCGGTTGAACTCGTTATGTATTTTGTATTTGGTTGAACATGTTGAACTTATTTGTATATGTTTGAAATTGAAATTTGCTATATTTTTAATATAAAAAAAATGGCCCCCCTCCCTTTCACAGCCGTACAAATTCTATCATGATTTCCTCTTCCTAACTCTACTTTATCTACTACGGATAGCAGTAAGAAAGGAGTTTGTCTCATATTTAACCGTAAAACTGTGTCTTAAATGTAGCTTTGGGTATATTTATTAATTTATAGAAAATTACGCATAGGGATTTCTTAGACAAATAAAAATTAGTGGATTAGTATACTACTTTATTATCAAATAACAAAATAAAATAAAAATAGAAGGAAAATGTTTACATATATAACTCAAGTAAAAGAGTATGCGTGTATCAATGTTTGGGTTGGGTGTCATGTAATACCTTATCTAGTGCCATACCCATAAAATTTTAAAGATTAATCATCACCCAATATCATTAGAAGGCCAACCAGCTATATAATCTTAACATGATATTCATTTTATTTAAGTACTAGATTTTATCCCCCGTATTATGGAGGTTATTTTACATTATTCATTTTTAATATTTATATATGTATATTTGGATTTTAATTTTATTTATTGTAAGAAAGTTAATAGTTAATATACTTGAGGTTTAATGACGAAATGGTTTCACAAATAAATGATATGTTATAATCCGATTTAAAAGCTATCTGGGTTTGGTGATACACATTACCCGTTTATTTTATTTATTATAAAATTGTTTCTTAATTATAAATAATATCTTTCTTTAAATAAAATAGGATATTAATTTTTAATATATCCCTATTTATATGATTTTCATATAAACTATTTGATAAGATTAATTTTTTTAATATAATGAGATGTTATAATCCGTTTAAGAGCTATTTGGGTTTGGTAAGACCTTTACCCGTGTAAGCATTCATTTACAAATAAAGCAATCTGAGAGTTTGAGGAATGATTGTTTTACATTTTTCGTTTTTTAATATTTAGTTTTTCGATTTTAATGTTCTTTATTGTAAGAAAGTTAATAATATACTTAGGGTTTGATAATAAAAGAGTTTCATAAATAAATGATATGTTATAACCCATTTAAAAGCTATCTGGATTTGGTGACCCATGACCCGCTTATGTTTTTTACTATAAAATTGTTTGTTAATTTTAAATAGATATTAAATTTTAGTATATCCCTATTTTATAGGATTTTCATATCAAAATATTTGGTAAGATTAATTTTTAATTTAATGAGTTGTTATAAGTCGTTTAAGAGCTATCTGGTTTTGGTAAGACCCATACCCATGAATTTGGGTTAAATCAATGAAATACATCAATTTAAAAATCAAGCAATCTTGTGGCTTCCATAAAAAGAGGGAGCGACCACATCGCGACACGTAGCATTTGTGGGGTTTCGTTTATATATATTATAGATTATTATATCGATGGCATTTCTTCATGTAAAATTAAGAACGGCCAAACCAAATAAGCTAACATGTCAAACACCATGTAATTGGTTAACCGTTATAGGCCCAGACACCATTTAAACAACTCAAAACCAATTTGCACCATTACAGCCCAAACATCATTTTCAAGCCCAGTTGTCTAGCCCGAATACCGACTAAACCAAATCCGCTCTAAACCGATTCCCAAATATTTATTCGTTCGGTTTTCAGATATATTTTCACAAACTAAAACCCGAAGAACCTAACCCAAGGAACCCAAAACCCACGTAAAAGACCATAACACCACCCCTAGCTCGGAACCTTCCTGAATTTGCGATTTGCAGCCTCTTTATAGACCATGTGTGACATTATGTTTGCTCGTTTCAAGCTCATTGTCAAAAGCTCATTGTCCAAAGCTCGGTTATTAGTTATTATGTACTTGTATAATTTTTTGTAAAAAATAATTAAAGTTATATATAACAAATAAGTTAATTTTACTTAGGCACCTATAAACAATATCATATTCATAATATTATATTTATGTAAATATTAAGTTTGTTTAAACTCATGGTCCCAATCAAGCTCGATAGAGTTTAGGCTCAAATCAAGATCTTAATGAGACGATTTCAACTCTCGAATAGCGCTTCAATTCATTTACACAAATATAATTAGTCTTTTCATTAATATTTGTTGCACCTAATTTATTTGGAAGTTGATCAAATAAAAACAATATTAAGGGGTAATCTTTAAAACTGGGAAGGAATTTAAAAAGGGCGCAGCCGCAGATTCGGGCCCAAACCAGCCTAGTTTCAGTCAAAGAAAGTCAAAATCAGTTTTGCCTAAGCCGGTTCAGTTTTTGCCTACACCGGAAAAAACCGGGGTTCAATGAGGGAGTTCTCAAACCAATTACAAACTGGCGGTCCGATTCATTCAAATTGATTTCAAACCGGTTTCAGAAACGGCTCGACTTTGGTTCATAAACCGGTTTTCTTTTCCCACCTCTAAGGTTAACTACCGGGGTTTTGATAGTAAGCTGTCAATCTTCTTGGTGGATTTGGTTGAAAGAAAAAAAAAAGGAAAGGCGTTCGCAGTTTTTGTGCAGCTCTAAAATGGGCCTAGAGAGCGCCATTTAAAATGAGCCCAATAAGATTGGGCCATATATGAAGCCATGATGAAGTTACGCCAGCAGATCTATGACTCGTACAAGACTCGAGTGTGGTGGCAGCTTATTAGAGCAATCTATCTCGGAATAAATGTCTTTCCAATCGCAGCCGTCCAGTTCCAGCCACTCTGTCATCCACTTTCATCACACCTTCATTATTATTGTCACTACCAAACAAGTCATTTGTACTTTTAACTACACCGACCTTTTTACCCCTTCATCTCTCCCTTAATTCCCCTTCTACCCTGACTACAAAACTTCCCCAAAACCATGTCACTTATCCCATCAAACCCGATAACTACAATAATCTCAATCTCGTACTATTCTAAAACCGTACCGCATAACCGTCAATAAGGGTGCAAACGAGCCGAGCTGTTCGCGAGCCACTCGAGATCGGCTCGTTAAAAAGCTCGACCAAGCCAAGCTTAATCTAGCCCGAGCTCGAGCCTACAAGTAAGCTTGTTTAATTAACAAGCCCAAGCCCGAGCCCGAGCTTCACTTATCGAGCTCGAGCCGGCTCGAGAGCCTAAACAGGCCTGCATTTATATAATTTTTTAAAATATATATTTCATAATTATTAATTAATATATATAATGTTAAGAAAAAAAAATAACTAAATAATATAATAATAATTATAATTATATAAAAAATAATTAATAAATAGTAAACGAGCCGAGCCCAAGCTCAGCTCGAGCTTGAAAATCTACTCATAAGCCAAGCTCGAGCTTTGGAAAATAGAGCTCAACACGAGCCGAGCTCCGTGTAACTTAAACGAGCCGAGCTCGAGGCTAGTCGAGCTCGGCTCGTTTGCACCCCTAACCGTCATATTTGTCATTTGAATATCAAGCATGTTCATGGGTATATATATCGGTTAGCTTGTTAAGAATTGCATTACCTATTAAGAAGCGTACATGTAATTTTAGAAAGGTCACCATACATGAAATTCGCGCAAACCACAGAGAGCATCTGAGTAATCAACTCAAAATAGAATATAAATACTAAAAATTAGTGGATTGAAAGATTAATTAATACCAAAAGAAATGTTTATGCATTAGGCCCTGGGTAAACAGATATGCATGTTTCAGGTGATCCAGATGGGGGTATACCTAATACCATACGCGTCTCATACCCGCAAAAGTTTTAAAACTAATTCAATATCAGCACCACACGTGCTTCGGTCGTTTGGGTTTATCTGGTCCCACACCCAAAACATTGTACAACACTACTACTGTTACAGCAAAAAACATGTGATTTGCCGTGGCCATATACTTCCAAACGCATATAATAGTATAGATTACCTATCGGATCATATTATGCTAGACTAGTCATCTTGGTTCGGTTCAAACATAGTAAAACACACTTAAAGTTTCAAGATTTGCAAGATATAACTTGTCATTGTATAAGGATAAACTAATGAACTCTCTAGTACCAATTCAAGAAACACTACTCAAGTAACTACAACCTAGAAAAAAACTGTTTTCAAAATGCAGGTTTGAATCAAGGAGATTTCTACTTCAACTTTATTTAATTCTTTACAACAACATGAACTTAAACGTTGAAACAAAGAAAGAAAAACAAAAGGCAGCACAAAAAAGAGGGGCAGAAAATGGTTGTGTTTTCACAAATGCTTCCTATTATTAAACCTTTACCCATCAAGAATCTATAGATTGATTCATATATAAGTTACGCCAAAATCGATTAAAACTCATACAAATACATACAACAATAACAATCCTATACACAAAAGACCGAAATTAACACCCCGTACCGTTGCCAATGAATGCAATCCATCTCTGGCCGCTGCTGGCGTTGACGGCCCGTACAATTCGGGTGGAAGATCCACAGGCGGTGACGTAATCGGTGACGGAGCACTGGGCGGAGAGCTAGCAAGAATCGCATTCTTCCCGAATATTTCTTTCGGTAACAAAACCTT